>NW_028281764.1:0-5000 GCF_059751285.1 Brachycentrus maculatus | reverse complement strand
CACCAGCTAACAGTGATATTGCTGAGAAGCAGAATATTTGGGAGAGGAGCGGAAAATTTGAAGGTGACATAGTCCTCACTCCAAAGCAGATAGACTCCTTAGTGGACGACTATGCCGGAACCCCCAACAGGAACGCCATTACCGACGCCACCAAGCTTTGGACCTCCAAGACCGTCTACTACAGCATCGCCAACACTTTCAGTGAGTCTCGTCAATTGTGCATCAATCAAAATAATAAGTCAAGTTTAGGTCGAAAATTAATGCGATTTTTTTTCAGCCGATGCCCAAAAAGATATGATCAGAAAAGCCATAAATGACATCGCTTCTGTTACTTGTGTTAAATTTCACGAAAGATGCTTTCTCAATAGCAATTTCATCAATGTAATCGTAAGTATACTTGTCATTGCTTTAAACATATTTTAGATTACCCATCACATTTTGAAGTCATTGGAAAAATCAATTCCTCGAATCATTTGTACCATACAATATCTTTTTCTACTACACTGCACCATTGGTTATTGAATAGTGTAGTATTTAAAGCTCCCGCAACGAAGAGGCCGGTGATCTCTTTCACATGGTTGGTCCATTGGGTTGGAGATCTATCTCTAGCTCTCCGACCTTTTAGATCTCCGATTATTATAAGCCTCTCTAGAATAAGTTTTTGTAACAGCATTTTAATAACTTGTTAAAAAATACACTTACGTGTGTATTGTTTTTTGTAAAAATATTTTACCAACTTTAAAAAAATCTAATCATATAAGTTTTAAAAAAAACCTTAAATTACACTCTCGTCTGGAGCATACTATTGTATGGAAGGGAAATATAGTCTAATGGATCAACTTGGCATCAAGTAAGGCTAAGAAGTCTAGATGCTTACTGTATAAAGTAGCACAACAGCGAGCAAAATGGATAGGCCATAATATAAGACACCCAGGTCTAGTAGTTACAAGACACTAAGTGCACAATCTGCTTAACCTACATGGATATTATCTCTGACATGGAGTCGGGTGAAGAATGACTTATGGTTTGATATTTTTAGGGCAATAATGCCGGATGTTATTCATACGTCGGAATGATCGGAGGATCCCAAGATCTCAATTTGGCAGCCGGTTGCTTCGTTCACGGAATCATCGTCCACGAGTTCTTGCACGCTCTCGGCTTTTTCCACATGCAGAGCACCCACGACAGGGACACTTATGTTGCTATCATTTGGGACAAGATTATTGCAGGTAATATTTTCAGCAGTTTTTTTTCCAGCAGAGGTTTGTTTTTTCCAGTTTTGTGCCAGTCTCTTCAAACTTTTTGACCCACTTTGGAATAAAAGTCATGATTGGCGCATCATTTAAGTGTTGAAAACCTTAACTATAGACTTTACTTCTGCTATAGCAGAATCTTCTTCTCGCTGTAGTCTCCGTATCACCGTTAATGTATAACTCTCACGAGAAATGCTATGTAGTGACTAAATTCCCAAGAGCTAGGCAACCGATTGATAAACTCCACAAGCCCCTTGGGATCGTTGCCTTTACAAAGCAAGATAAATAAAATATAAACTTTCTTTTGAAACATGCTCTACTTTGAAATAGGGATGACTTGTTGCTTACTCCTTTCAACAACGTCATAAATCAAAAAACTTGATTTTTCAGGAGATTGTTTTTAAAGTTTAAAAATATAAAGAAATGTTTTAAAAATAAATATCAAACCACTTATTGAGCTTTGTACTGTGCAACAGATCTTTTTAGGTAAAACCTGAATGTTTTTTCTCCATTTGAAAAATATTTAGTTTATTTAAAAGAAAAAGTTTAAACAATACCTTTTCGTAAAATGCAAAAACAACACTTTCTGCCCAGTAGCGGGGAAATATTAAGTTAAAAATGTGCCGCTTTTGCTAGGATACAGTACATTTTCTGAGCATTCCGAAAACATGCACAACTGAAAATTGACGATTTTTTATATATGACGTTGTTGAAAGGAGTAAACGATGTATGAATATCAATGAATTTTTTTTTTGAATTTTGGTAGTCCGTATATATTCATTTTCTCGGTTTACGTTTCGTAGCAGCTTTAGGTGTTACATTATCAAATATGTATATTGAGAGCTAGTCTTTTCTACTCCTACATCTGGGATTTGGATGGTTGTATAATTTTAAATTTAAATATTAGATATTTTGATTTGAACAATTTTATTCATCTTATTTTGTTTCTTCTTTGTACAGACCTTGTGGCCTATTTAAATAAGGATAAGTCATTCAATATTTCAATGGTGGTCCACCTTGGGGTTTGCCGTGCAGTGTAATGTGGGGGAGTCTGGAAGGTTCCATTCACCTTACACGCGCATACCATTGTCTTCTTCGTTACTTTCCCCACCTAACTAAATCTTTAATTTCGCATATTTATCTTATCCTGGTGTGCCTCATTCTACCTCGTAGATTCCTGCCAGATATGCTCCTTATACTCTTCATTTTTGAAACCCTAAAAGCGTTTTTTGTTACTGCGATGTCTGCTCTGCATTTGATCTCATTAGTCTTGATGGGTCGCACATAAGTTTAAACAATTTTTTTTTGTTATGTATTTATTCGGAATCATTATTTTTTCTGGTTATTTTACGATTAAATATAATATAATTTTTAATTTTTTAGGCACGGAAAATAATTTCGCTAAGTATACTGCAGCTGAAGTTACCAACTTCGATGTGGCATACGACTATGGTAGTGTAATGCACTATGGAGAGTACGCATTTAGCAACGATGGAAGTAGGACTATAGTGCCATTGCAGGTAATGTCATAGTTTAAATTTCTAATCAATAAAAAAAAAAAAATTTTTGGAAACGTTGGAACATTTTAAAGTTAAAAAAAATATTTATTGGTATCTCAACTTGATATGAAGCATCTACATTCCTCTTTATATCTAAAAAACATATATCGCTCATTTGGCGCAACAATGACATAATCACACAAAAAAAACATGTTCAAAATGTCAAAATGTGCGGAAAGACTATTTACATCAAGAGAAAAATCGACAGAATTGATTTAGTGGTGAAATTCTTTGAGATGGTGCGAGTGTAATTGTAGAATTGAGTGAAATGGAGCCATTTTTGTTGCTACAACGTCTGAATGGCATCTCCTGTAATATTTCTAAAAGTGTAACTACCCCATTGTTGAATATTTACTTAGTTACGCCATATTGAATTAAAAAATTGAATTAAAACACTTGGATAAGAACATTTTTGAGGTTATCAATGTAAACATGACTAATTTCATGAAATTCGTATGTTCTTATCAATATATATGCAAATAATGCAAACCTAAATCTTTTTATATTATTTTTTGACATCTCATCAAAGATGAAGACGAATATGGAAGTCTGGGCATTTACGGGGCTTACGACCGTCATAGGCTGGTTTAAGTGATCACTTTACACACGTGTAACATTCACCAATTCTATCCATTATTGACAACCACACTACTCAAATTCTTGGAAGTTCTATATATATGAACCAATTTAGAAACCTTGTTCATGAATCACTAGAACTTCACTAGAGACATCTATTGGTGAGATGTAAAGAAGCTTTTTATTAAGCAGAAACTCTTATATTAGTATGTGAGATCCGAATCCTGGATTATAATTACACACATGAGAAACGCCAGAAAATACCATTTTCATTTTTATTATTAAGCTTATAATTTGACCAGATAATTTATTTACAACATTTTGAGTGTGTCCAAATACTTGTTCACAAGTATTTGGACACACTCAAAATGTTGTAAATATATATGCAAATAATGCAAACCTAAATCTTTTTCTTCCTTGCTCCATCCTAACTTATCGTCTTTGTATACAGTTGGGATCAACTTTCCTAATCATCAAGTCCTAGCGCCTTTTATCACATACAACGTTACCTAGGTCATACCTTGGAATCATGTTATCTTTCTGTAGCATCCATGAATTTTTTGGTCTTCCTCTAGATGTCTTTCGAGGAAGATCCATGGCAATCGCCTGGTTCATATGTTCACGTTCTCCATGCCCTATGTGCCCATACTATCTTAATTGCTTTTCCTCTACCTTACTATTGATGTCAGTTACACCTAGCTTCCACGAACGCGTCAACTCTTTATTTTTCTTTAAAGGACACTCCAGCTGACCATCTAAGCATTCGAATATCAGATGTTTCTTTTTGCCTAGAGAAGGTGTATTACATGTTTTGTTAAATATAATCTTAAAAACAGTGCATATAATGTAAGGTTATAAATATTTGTTATGTTTTTGATAGCCTACCACTTTGATACTTGGCCAACGCAATGGGATGACAGCTGAAGACATCAGGAGAGTCAACAAGTTGTATACCTGTCCAGGATTCTAGTAAAGGAACAATGCTTCACTTATACAAGTGGCATATGGAAAAATATATGTACAAACGATGCAAATAAATCAACTTTAGCACTAAATATACACATAAAATACATATATATACAACCCTTTGTAAACAATTACATGATATAGAAACATGCCTTTGGAGCTTTAGAAACAACTAAAAACCAATGTTGGTGATCCATGAATATTGACGTTTTGGAAGTCCGTAGCGTTTCGAAAATCATTTAATTTTTTGCCTTCGTAATATATATACTTTGTCCTGCAAAACTATACAAAGGTGGTCCTGAAACAAATGTTTAGATTTTCTATAATACCTAAAAAATCAATGTTGGTAATCCATGAGTATTGATGTTGTGGAAGTCATTTATTTTTTTGCAATACTCTTTAAAGTTTGAAATTTTTATTTTATGTGCTGCAAAATCATTATTATATTTTTTTCTTCTTCGCGTTAAAGGCTTTTAGTCTAACACCAGTCTCTTTAGGTACACGAAAGATAACTGATCTTTAAATCTCATTATATCTAGCAATGTTTTTATGTCAAATTGTTTTACTCTCCCGTCTCTTGGCGATGTTCCAATGCAAAATTCCAACTCGGCGATATATCGTCAATCTGATATGAACACACAAGTTG
>NW_028281763.1:0-41143 GCF_059751285.1 Brachycentrus maculatus | reverse complement strand
GTTTTAATTTGTACCAGAAGATGATAACAATTGTCGTTTTCGAAACTAGTCGTAAATAAAAATAAAACTCGATAAAGTGGATTATTCAAGTGTTTAATTTTAATAAAATAATCATGTCATTCCACAAAGTTAATGCCGAATCAATAAATAATATATTTCTTAATTTTTGTAAAGCGTAATAAATGATTTCGTATATTTGGGGATGGATTTCGTATATAATGTTTTCTTGGGATGGAAAGACTGATAAAGACAGAAAGGAGAGAGAATTCTGGGAACAAAGTGATTGGTGCACTGAAATCAGTTATAGCAAATAAAAACCATTATCAGCGAAAGCTAAACTGGCAGTACACAACGGAGTCCTATTCCGACCCTAATGTATGGAAGTGAAACATGGAGTTGGCAAAAGAAGGATGAAAGTAGACTGAATGCAGTCAAAATGCGATCTCTCAGAAGAATGTGCGACAAAACGATGTATAGTGAAACTATGAATAGTGAAATAAGGAAGGAAAGGAAAGCTCATACAAAGCTGAGACAAGCATTATCGATAAAATTAAGAAAGATGCGTTGAGATGGTTTGGACCTGTAGAATGAATGAGTGAGGAAAGACCGGTAAAACAAATTTATGAGGCGAATGTAATTGGAAAAAGGAGCAGAGGAAGACCGAGAAAAACTTGGCACGATCAGGTATGCCATATACTTGAAAGCGGTCAGGTTGGGAGTCGAAACAATCGGCGGGTGTGTATGAGGAGATGCTTTAACGTGGAAGAGGCGAGGAATGTTTGCAAAGACGAAGTGGTGTGGCGTTCTATTCTATCTGCCTACCCCTGCTGGGAAGCGGCGTGATGGTTAGTTAGTTAGTTAGTAAGAAAGAAAAATAAACATGTTTACCTCGATTAATTTTACGTCTACATAACAAATTTTTTTAATGATTTTAATCAAATTTATGTTTCGATTTGAATACTTTTGTATTATTTATTGATTTGGCGTTTAATTTGTAGAGTTCAATTTTAATTTATATGTTGATTGTTAAATCAAAAACAGATTTTACTATTTTATTCTATTTTATTGTTAGGAAACATTCGTTTGAAAATACCATAACTAGGCGAAACTTTTGTCACAATATTAAACTCTTTAAACAAGCCTTTGACGGTCGTCAGCTCCGTAAATGCCCAGACTTCCATATTCTTCTTCATCTTTGGTGAGATGTCAAAATATAATATGAATAAAATATCACTTAGTAGACTCAAAAGTGTTTCATTTAACAATTGATACATAAACTTTGGTATTCAAATTTTAAAATCTTCTCCTTCTTATTCTGCGTGTTGTAGGCCTTGTGGCCTGTTTCTAAGAAGGATTAGGCCTCCTGCGATCTTGATTCCTAGCTGTCAATCCATCTCTTTGGTGGTCTGCCAGGGAGTCATCTACCTTGAGATTGGCCGTGCAGTGCAATATAAGGGACTCTGGATATATATTCAAAATACATAGTCTTTTTTATTATTTAATATTGTTACCTTTTTTGTGATTTTAATTAATTTTCTAGGTATTTCTACTTTTATAATCTTAAAATTAATACCGCAGTTTTCTCCAATAAAGAGACTAATCGCTTGTGCTTGGAGAGGGACTTGCACTTAGTATTTATTGTTTGTTCGTTGGTTATATAATTTGTTTTTATTTTAATTATTTTTTGTGTTCTTTTCTTTATATAGGCTATATATAAAGTATCGCGAGCAAACACAATTCTGTGGTTTTTTTTTTCGGTATAAAAAAACATCCAATCGTTTCAAACCAACAAAGAAGAAAATATTTTTAAATATCTCTTTTACTTAACATCAACCTTACTTAATATTTTTGAGACGCAGAACACCTTGTATATTTAAACTCACTTACGCATCCTTCGCTCAGATACCTAAAGCTTAAAGCTTTTTCCTTGTCCTGATTTTGGGAAAGGAACAAAGCTTTCCGATGTATTCTAATTACCATAATAACGAGATTCAGGTTGGTCGCGGAATTCATTTAAAAGCTCTTATAAGGACTCTTCAAGAATGAAGACGAATAATTTCTTAACGTAGGTAATTAATATATATACGTATACGTGTAACGGGAAATAAATTCAATTTAATATTTTGGTAAATATTTGTCAACTTAAAATTACCAACATAGAAAGAAGAAAATATCAAGCAAGTAATAATTTTCCAGGAAAAAAAAGCCATATATCGTAGTCGTACAGGTGAAAGTGACCAACCAACAAAACGTTAAGTATTCAGGAGGGCTATTTAGGTCAATTTTCCTTGGCAAGAAAATAAACATCTATGCAGTTAGTCATTTTGAACAAGTCAATGTATTATACGTCCAAGTTTAAAATCCTTTGGGATTGGGATTGGGATTCCAATGTGAAGAAGAAAGACGAAGACAATGTGATCAGTCCTGCACTTCATGTGCTATTGTGATATTAAATAAAAATGAGTCTAAAAATCTTTTCTTTGTATTTAGAATTTACTGGGAATCCAAACAGGGACCTTAAACACATAAGCTAAACGCGTTGACCACTGCATTACGATAGCGGATAAAAATGATAATTATACTAACACTATTACACATTAATTTACATTTTATATTAACACTATTATTCTAGTTCTACTGATAATACCTTTACCCTTAAACCATTAACTATGACTAAATTAAATTAAATTGTATACCCATACACAGGCCATGCCTTTGTGGGATCTTTTTTTGTATTTATATTTATATCTTATTCATATTTTTTTGTATTTGAATTTATGTCAAGTAATGCAAAAGAATTTAAAATAAGGAAGAAAAAAATACCACGAAACGATTTATCCGTATGTAGAATTTTACATCGCTGGCAAGTTACTGTGAGAAAGAACTGGATGAAAAAATTGGCTACAAAGTGGAGGGATAACTTATATCTCAATTCTTCCCAAAGGCTCTTAGTTTTCCCTTATCATTCTTCCTACTATCAACCCACCCGAGTTATTAATCACGCGGTCAGCCACGTTTTCCTACTTGACCTGAAATTAATGTTACTCAATTTATTAAATTTAATTAAGGGTAAGCCTGAGCCATGGTCCAAATTTAATTATATAAGTATCGAATCATTCAATTCAATAGCTGTATAACCCTTAATATTGCTTCATCGTTATTCAATTGAAATAATAATCCTTACTTTTTTATCTGTTTGAAATAAACAAGACTCCCGAACATTTTTTCGGTGGACACTTTGGCGTTGGACATTTGGCCAAGCTGATTTGATTACATGTCATAAACAATTCAATATTTATTCATATAACATTATTTAAAAAAAGTATTGTAATATATCGCTCACTCCTTTGAAGAACGTCATAAATCAAAAATCGTCAATTTTCAGTTGTGCATATTTTCGGAATGCCCAGAAAATATAATATATCCCAGTAAAAGAGGCATATTTTTAACTTTATATTTACCCGCTACAAGGCAGAAAATGTTGTTTTTGCATTTTGAAGAAAAAGTATGGTTAAATTATTTTTTTAAATATACCAAATATTTTTCAAATGGAGAAAAAACTTTTTTTTAACAAACAAACAGTTTTTACCTAAAAAGACCTGTTGCACAGTAAAAAGTTGAATAAGTGGCTTGATATTTATTTTTAATACATTGTATTATATTTTTAAACTTTAAAAACGTTCTCCTGAAAAATCTTTTTTTTTATTTATGACGTTCTTGAAAGGAGTGAGCGATATGCCCTCCCACGGGAAAACCCAGTGAGGTCATATTGTTGTTATTTGTTTTTTTTTTAATTACATATATGCATGATGAAAAAGAAATAATGATCCAATCGGTTGATACGTTTAAGGTAATGACTATAGCCAGATTAAAATGATATTTTTTATTGGATGGTTGTAAAAATAAAAAATAAACATACTTCTATACAAAACTGTGAAAACAACTTTTGTCAACACATTGAGAATGTTTAATCAATAAAAAAATCAAGGAATTGTTATAGAAAGTCACAGAAATAATCATTTTTCGTGTTTTTACCACAATTATATTAAAAGTCGTTAAAATGTGATTACTGTTGCAAAAATACAGTAAAATTTCTAAGCATCCAATGGATCAACAACACTTTACCTGCATGAACAGATTACTAAGGTTGAAAAAATAATTTTTCGCTCTTTTTATTCACGAAAAACGCAGATACCTCTTTCCATTACGGGAAAAAAATTCGTCTCAATCTTACCCATCTTTTATGTGACGCCATTGTCAAGAATTCGTCCACTTTTGCTCTTCAATGTCTAAGAAGTTTTATGCAAAAGGAACATGCAAGGGTGGATAGGTAGAAGGCGATAAAAAAACTATTATAATAATAATAATTAAACCCTTATCCGCACTCTATGGTGCATAGAACACTGCATCATATAAACGCAGTGTTATCTTGATCACTAACACATGAAGGAAAGGTGATCAGCCCTCCGCTTCAGGTACCAGTCCAGGGTAATATTGAATAAATATTACAGTGAAAAAATCACTTACATTTATTTGATCCCCCCTGGGAATCGAACCCGGGACCTCCAGAACGGTAGCCGAGCGTGCTGACTATTACACTACGGAGACGGACAAAAAACTATAATTTTTTTTTTTTTTTTTTTATGTATGTCATTTCAAATTGACCATTTGCGGCATCACGTAAAGTAATTAATAATTTATTTTTTTTAAATACGCTAAAACAAGAAGATTTATTTAGAATTTCAATTTTAAATGCAATTTTGTTAACAATACCAAACTTATTTATCTTGAAACCCAAAATATGTTATGAACTTTCAAATAATGTACGGATCTTGATATACTCGTATCATGTAACATCAACGTATTCGCTTTAATTTAATTATAACCATTCAAAACGTGGTTTTTGGTAATACTTTTCGTAAAAGTTTTAATACTTCCTTTACAAAATAATATTCAAAGATTTATGAAGAATTTCAACCAATATGGTGGCGAAAAGTAAAGACCCATAAATATTACATGAACGAATTCATTCAAGCAACATTTTAGCTAACTTTGTTATTGTATTACGATATATAATTTTCTATCAAAGTTCCGTGTGTTGTTGTATACGAAATATCAAATAAAATTATATTAAATATGTTGGGTTTATACAGGAATAAAAGCAAGTTTTTCCGTAACCAAAGATTATTTTCGTAACTGATATTATTTCCTTACACATGTTACAGTATTTATCAAGTTATATTTACATTGTTTATTAACATTATTTTTACTTAGACTTAAAAGAATATATTACAGTTTTTTTTTTGTAAAATGAAATGTTTATTTTTAAATATCATTAAAAAAACACTTAATAATTAATTTTAAAAAAATACCTTGGTAAAAAAGGAATTAAAAGTGAAAATCATTTATATTCAAGTGCAACAGATCTTTTTAGATAAAACCTGAATGTTTTTTTCTCAATTTGAAAAATATTCAGTATATTTAAAAAAATTATTAAATAATACCTTTACTTAAAAATGCAAAAATAACACTTTGTACCCTGTAGCAGGTAAATATTAAGTTAAAAATATGCCGCTTTTGCTGGGATATAGTACATTTTCTGGCCACATCAAAAACATGCACAAATGAAAATTGTCAATTTTTTATATATGACGTTGTTGATAGAAGTGAGCGATATGTCAATCATCGCGTTCGCCGCTTTCAATTCATAGAATTGGCGTCTTGCAGCCAGCTGTCTGTACTACAAGTATCGATTCTTGAGAAACTATTGACAGAAACTGCCGAACGTTCTTCGGTCGTACATCCGTTCTAGAAAGTTCGTTTTGTCTGTACTCCTGGCATTGTCGTTGCTACCTTACTTGCGAGTGAGCGTCGTGTAGAGGTTTTTTTTATCTTCTCAATTCAACTATGTACAAGCAGGATGGATAATAATTTTCTATGAATAGTTTTAAATGCAATCTAAAGGGTGTTTTTTTTTATTGAGGAATACAAATTTAAATTTCCCGCTAAAAATTGATTGTGGCACTCGCCTTGTGGCATGTTCCTCCATGTTGTTGAAACTACAGCTCTGTTACATCAATGCCATTCAATTGAAGTACGATAAATAAAATATGTATCATAACTGTTGACAATTAGCAATTTACTCTGACAAAGATAAGTAGCTTTTGATTATCTATGATTCCGTGAAAAAAACGGCGTTATGGCTAGTTCGATAGAGTGACCATTGCAAACTTAGAAACAAAAATTATATTACCTTTTTTTTAAACATGACCAACGGAGGAAGACACAAGAAAAACTTAATTTTTTATTGTACAAAATGTCTTTCAAATGTATTTTCGGCCTCCATAGTGTAGTAGGCTACCATGCTGGAGGTCCAGGGTTCGATTCCCAAGAGGGTCAAAATAAATATTCGTGATTTTTCAGTCTTATATTTATTTAATATGACCCTGGACTAGTACCTGAAGCGGAAGGCTGATCACCTTTCCTTCGTGTATTTAACGACCAAGATAACACTACTTCTATACGATGCAGTGCCCTATGCACCATTGGAGTGCGGATAAGGGTTAGAACAAATGTCTAAGCTTGTTTTTTTTTGCATTTAGTAATTTTTCCCCGAAATGGAACGATGTGAAAGTAGGACAGACATAATATCAACATCATTCAAATCAGAATTCGCACCCCAATTTACAGCCTTGGTGGAAGATTGGGCATGCGGAGTGTAAATAGGTTATACCTCATAAACAGAATTTCCGGTTTTTATATTGACCTTCGGCCGAAACGAGAAAATCCGTTTTAATTTTGTTTATCACTCGAGGGAAATTCCTGCTAAGTTTTCCTCCAACTTTTCTAAGGCGTCCCAAAAAATAAAAACCACTTTCATATTTTTTCATCTCTATATCAAGATACCATACATTTTTCTTGTTTATCAGGTAAGGGCTAGAGATATTATACGGGGTATTTTTATGTTGAATCTCGGCGTTTTCATGCCGTTATCGGTAAATTATTTTTAACATTTGTTTGAAGCATTTACTTGATAATTAAATATTTATTTTGAGTGTTTTGTTGAATTTTTTTAAACTTTAAAACACCAAACATATTTTATAAATTGTGTGTTATTTTAGTAAACTTTATTTTTTGACATCTCATCAAAGATGAAGAAGAATATGGAAGTCTGGGCATTTACGTGTATCATTCACCAATTCTTCCCATTATTGGCAACCACACTACTCAAATACTTGGAAGTTCTATATATATGAATCAATTTTGAAGCATTGTTCTTGAATCACTAGAACCTCACTAGAGACATTTATTGGTGAGATGAAAACAAGCTATTTATTGAGTAGAAACTCTTTTATAAATAATATGAAAATAACTTCTGTAATTGGAGGTAATCCAGATTTTGTGAACAAGTATTTGGACACACTCGTATACTTAAGTTCTTAATGTTTTTATATTCCTATTTAAATATTGAAAAGGAGATTTAAAACATTACTCCCTATACTTTTATAACCCTGCCATTTGATAAATTGTGATTTCCTCAATATACCATACATGTAGGAACATTTTAATACCTGTTAAGGTTGTAATATAATAAAAATATCATTCAATATGCCCTCCAATCATTGAGTCTTCCTAATAAGCGGAAAAAATATAATTCGATTAATATTGGTTGTAATTGATTGGCATTAATGGTTGATATCTGAGCAATGGAGAAAGCTATATACTATACAAATTCCCAACTGATGGCAACACCATCTATCAAAAATTTAACCAATTTAGATAAAAATCTTAAAACAGTGTTTGTATATAAATTTTAAAATGAATGCAAAATGGGTGAACAGAATGGTGATGGTGAAACTTGTATGAAGTGATAAAGTGATCACTTAAGACAGCCAAATTCCAAATCGTAATGCCTAGAATACATAGACTTTCATGTATCCTTCTATTTATATCAGATTTCAGAAAAAATAATAAAGAGTTTTTTTATAAAAATATTTCAATTGCCTATTTGGTTATTTGATTCATTCAATTGAGTGATCCTTTGTTTTTTCGATATTTTCATGACCTTCAAAATATTTATTATTTAAATAGTTTAAATGAAACGACACTTAAAATGTTGCTTTAAATAACAAATCTGAAGATATAATTAAGTATTAATTTCTAATTATTTCTGAAGATATATATTTCCATTAGAATTTTGAAAAACGTTCATGTCGTTATAATAAACTTTTTCACCCAGGAATGGGATCTTTAACAACCGATGAATATACATACTTCGAATGAATAAGTTTTTCGTTTTTTTTTCAATCTAAGAACAAATACTATTTATTTGTTAATCTTATATTAAAGTTTCTTTTTCTCTCTAATAAAACAATTTGTTTACTCTAAATATAATTAACCAAAGACTTCCACTTCGTCCTTCTCTAAGCTAGACCGAAAGTTTGTCGGGAACATTTCCACAATGCTGCGCTCAATAATAAAATGAAATTTCGCTGACGTCGCACTATAACGGTATGTTATATGAGACTTCCATTCCACATAATCAGACTGCTCCGTATCCCTAATTCCAGGATAATCCTCCCGAACACGGAATATTCCAGACTTGACAAAATATGTAATAACCCTCGTTTAAAATGAGCATTTTCTTTATACCAACAAAGTGAGATTACAGCTAGTTTTCATGATATTTCAGATGAAAAAAGAAAATAATTTTATTCTATCGTAATAGAAATGAAGAAGTTATTGAAAAAATGTACCCTCGGTACGGGAAGACTCAATGAAGGCACATTATTGTTATCTTTAATTAATTGTATGATGAAAAATAAATTAATACTGGGTTTACAATTTGCAATAGTTAGTTAGAGTGCTCAGCATGTCAAATTCGCGGCCCACGGGCCGCCTGCGGCCCGCGAGTATTTATTTTACGGCCCGCAGATACCTCAGGTGACTGTCTTTGATGAAAAATTATTCACTTAAAGTTATATAAAAATGAAAATGAGATTTTATAGTTTTTTGATGCGGCCCGCCGGCGTACCCAAAATACCTTAAGCAGCCCTTGATGCTGACTTTGAGTTTGACACCTCTGAATTAGACCATATCCGCTCCCTATGTGGAGCATATTGCGTCCACAAACTGTCTCTAGGCATTTCTGTCGACCGCCAGCTCCCTCGTATCTTCCCAGGGAAGGTCCACGTCCCGAAGTTCAGACGAGAGCTGGCGACGAATTGTCAGCAGTGGTCTTCCTGGGGGTGCAAATCTGATGCCTTGTAAAAGAGGTTTATTAAGGCTGTCGGCAGGCATGCGGAGTACATGGCCTTGCCTACTGAATGTTTTTTTTTTATTTATTCAGTCTTTTTTTCGTATCCTAATGGACGGAGAAGTTTTTGAAATGATTATATGGAAGTCTAGACATATGTTTTAAAATGTGGTCTTGCCTAGGAAAACTCAGTAAAGGCACATTATTGTAATTTGCGTAAGATATAATTAATAAATACAGAGTTTACGAACTGTTTAAATACATATGCCAGATAAATTAGAAATGGCAACGCCATCTGTTGAACGTAACAAAAACACAAGCAACACTAAATATTTATCATGGTAGACAACGTGTTTCGTAATAGCCGTGAATTGTGCATTGTAAAATTAAACATTAGGAATGTGGACTTTACCTTGTGGTTTTAAATAAAATATCTTGCAAGTTTTATAATGGTTAGTGTTCAAATATTGATAGTACTTTTATTGCCGTTTGAATTTGGAATTCGGAAATGAATATAAAAGATAATGGATCGAGAGAAAATGCACAGCAAATACAATGTTAGTTTTAAATCCTAAATGCAATCATCTTTTATAATAGAATTTGTAGTCTCCCGTACGTGAATTCAATTCCGCGGAGTCTACGTTCGGAGTGAAAAGTTTTTAATATGTGAAATATTTGAAAATTTAGAGAAACCCAGCAGTTTTTTTTATGGAATACGACGATATTGACCAAAAAAGTTCTTGTATTCGTTAGGACCTTGCAGACAAAAATTTATTAGGAGAACTACTAGAATATTCATTTTTCAGCGTGATTTCTTGTTATTTTACATTTATATGCTATTATTATAATTCTTGAATTAAAATATTATGATGGTCAACAAAAACATTGTGAAACGTGATTAAAAATTCAATTATAAAAAAAATTAATATGAAAAAGTAATTTTTTTGAAAATTTGAAAAATGCTCTAGTTTTTACATAGGAGAAACCAAAATATCACATGCAGAACCCAGACCCAAGAATCGTGTTGACTAGTGTTATTTAACAAGAAAATTTTGTATTTAACTGGTCCAACATAATATCTTTGACTTTGCAGCAGACATATATAAAGAGATGTAATCCTTTTATGAGTATTATATATATCTAAGGATTTTGAACAAAAAGTCGTTTTAACTTGACCTTTTAATGATCAAATAATTTTAAACGCATATTACATCAAAAATACTTAAACTTATAATTTTTGCTTTATTTTATTTTTTAATCTTAATATTTCTCTTGATAGGTATATTTGATTTATTTTCATGTTACAACATGATAATAAATTATTTTTAAAGTATTTTTACTACATTATTAAATTCGGAATATTTTTTTAAAACTATTTAAGTACCAATTTAAAAAAAAATCAAATTTTCTTCTTCTTATCCTTATCCCCCCAAATGGTGCAAAGAGCACCGATTCATACAGAAGCTACGTTATCTTGATCATTAAACCCCTGCGCTTCAGGTAAATGTTTAGGGTTATATGGATAAATATGAAAATAAAAATCGTTATTTGCTTTGACCCCACTGGGAATCGAACTCGGAATCTCCAGCACGGAATCTTTACAAGCTAACCACTACTCTACGGAGTCGTATATCTACATCAATATATTTTTTTATAAAAGACAGCACCCCCGGAATTTTAGTGATGTAACCATATGTCACATTTTGTGCTGCTTATTTTAATAACAACTTATTAACACAAAAGCAAGATATATTTTCGTTTTTCAATAAATCTGTAATTACACAGTCTGAATATTTTTATAAAAATCAATTCGATGCAACATAAGGATAACCTTATTATAGTTTACTTACTTCCATAAAACATAAAATACATTTTAATTATTTGTATGTACATATAATATATATTTTTAAAAGATAATTGCATTATCGAGTGAACATTTTGTAAAAATCTACTAAATAATTAGCTGGCAGAAGATTATTTATTTGTTTAAGTAGGTAAATTTATACTCTTAGATATAAAATTTTAAAAATAAAATTGAAACACATTATGACCATTTTTGAGTTTATTTATGTAAAAACGACTTGTTCCGAGAACTACAGATGCTGTCATCAAGGGGTGAACATACAATCTGTTTATATTTTCAGTTTGTGTTTTCACTAAAATTTATGAAAAATCAATAAAAATAGTAAAATATGAATATTTAAATCATATTTTTGGTGAGTTCCCTGTAAATTTAGAGTTTCTGACATTTTTAGTATAAGTCTCTCAAAGTGTTGTTCATATTTTTGTAATGTAAAAACTGCATTAAAGCGTTACCATGTATTCAAAATCTGTACTTTGTCAAATTATGCTAGCAAGTTAACGTGGAACTGTTGGAAAGTATTAAAATTTACATGTTTTAATAAGAGTGCTAATTGTGATATTTGTTGATTGTTTTTATTTCAGGGATTCAAATTTGGCCATTATGTAATAATTTTTATGTATGTTTTAATGAATTATATTTCAGGTTTTCGCGAGTTTGAAATTTAATCAAATTAAACACTCTCCTTATCATCCATCGTTCATTTGTATAATATGTTATTTTTTAATTATTTTTTTAATTAGGGTTAAGAATAGCAACATATCGCTCACTCCTTTCAAGAACGTCATAAATCAAAAATCATCAATTTTGAGTTGTGCATGTTTTCGTAATGCCCAGAAAATGTACTATATCCCAGCAAAAGTGGCATATTTTAAACTTTATATTTACCCGCTACAGGGCAGAAAGTGTTGTTTTTGCATTTTGAAGAAAACGTATTGTTTAACTATTTTTTTAACTATATTAAATATTTTTCAAATGGAGAAAGAACCTTCAGGTTTTACCTAAAAAGATCTGTTGCACAGTAAAAAGTTAAATAAATGGCTTGATATTTATTTTTAATACATTGTATTTTATGTTTGAACTTTAAAAACGTTCTCCTGAAAAATCAAGTTTTTTGATTTATGACGTTCTTGAAAGGAGTGAGCGATATGTTAAACAAAACGTTAAAAAATAAACATTAAACAAGTCAATTATAGTTAACCACAGAAACATAAAGATTAGCACAAAATATTTAGATCTAGCAAATAAACAAGTGTAAGAGGGTGTGTGTGTGTGTGTGTGTGTGTGTGTGTATGTGTGTGTGATGTTGATTCTAGTAGGAACATACATACAATGCAGAGAAGCATGGTTTTTAAAGATCCTGAGATATGCTCACCATTCGACTTTTCAACACAGATTTACCGCAATTGAAAATGTCAACTTGACTAAAACATGAGTTGTACTCACTAGCTATATGAAACGTAGGTAAACTCCGCGCATAATTAGTTCGAAGACAGGTACACTGAGTAAAGATTGTGACGTGTGACGTTGTGTGATTTTATAAATGCAAATATTTTTTAAGTGGTATTACACAAAGTGAACGATGAATGATAAGGAGAATGTTATATTACCATACCACAAAGGTAACAATGCTTTTCATATAGAAAATATATTAAATAAAATTTCTTATTTGCAGCGCTTTTCGTCTCGGTACTACTCGAACTGCTCCCTCCACGGCATACAACAAGTCCGTCAGAACTCCTGCGAGCAGACATACATCTAGCGGTCGACTCCACATTCACACACACATTCCCTCGCACTACCTCCTCTCCGTCCTCACATCCTGATCCCTGAAACTAATTCCATTCAGACTAGTTACTCTGTTATTGCGCGTTCGCTCGCCTCTAAACTTTCGGTAATGTTGAAACAGAGATTGAAACAATTGTTCCATTCAAACTGGTATTACAAAACTGTTCAGTGGTTTCTTATTCGTTAACTCATTTAATCAAATAGAATTTAAATTTTCCCTGTCAGGAGATAATATATTTTCACGTTCATGTGAATAGGATTTATTACAGATATGATATCAGGTAATACTATCATTGAAAATATGAGAAATTAAATGGTAAAAGTCTCCAAAAAGTTGATTTTAACTCCACCTGGTCCATAGTTAGGAAAAATGACAGTTAATAATATTTATATCATAAATGAACTTTAGTTTATATTTGATATGAATATTATTTCTTCTTCTTCTTCTAACTTATCCGCACCCGATGGTACATAGGGCACTGCATCGTATAGAAGCAGTGTTATCTTGATCGTCAAATACACGAAGGAAAGGTGATCAGCCTTCCGTTTCAGGTACCAGTCCGGGTCGTATTAAATAAATATTCGACTGAAAAATCACTTTTACTTATTTAGATCCTCTTGAGAATCGAACCCGGGACCTCCAGCATGGTAGCCTAGCGGGCTGACCATTACGCTACGGAGGCGGACAATATTATTTACTGCCGTTTTTCTTAAATATCGGCCAACCGTTTTTCAATGAACCAACATACTTTTCTTATACATCACTGTAAAAATCATAGTAAATCCTAACCTTACATAGAACTAATCTCAGTTCATCCCTTATAGTTTGTTTATTTATTTTTAAACCCTTATCCGCACCCCGATGGGGCATAGGGCACTGCGTCATATAAACGCAGTGTTCCAGAGCGGTAGCCGAGCGTAGTTTATACATCATATATAAAGTACACGGAATGATACATAATCAAAAGTTACAAATCTTTGTTAGAGTTAATTGTTTTGAAACATCTTTTATATAAAGAGACAAATATTTTAAAGCAATATTGTTTTGCCCTTCAATATTATTGTACTGAAACTTTCAAAAGAACACATTTTTCAGGGTGTTTTGGAAACACATCTGACTAATAAACAAATAATAATAAAACCCTTATCCGCACCCCAATGGTGCATAGGGCACTGCGTCATATAAACGCAGTGTTATCTTGATCGTTTACACATGAAGGAAAGGTGATCAGCCCTCCGCTTCAGGTACCAGTCCAGGGTAATATTGAATAAATATGATAGTGAAAAAATCACTTATATTTATTTTACCCCCCTTGGGAATCGAACCCGGGACCTCCAGAACGGTAGCCGAGTGTGCTGACCATTACACTACGGAGGCGGACAAAATAATAATAATAACAGTTTTGGATAATTTATACACTGCTGGTTTTGCAAAATACTACTTCAAGGGCGCTTAAAGTAATAAAAAAACCAAAAAATTAAGTTTTTGACTAAAAATCGATATTATACAAACACTAAAGTTTTTATGGTATTTTTATTTGATTTTTTTTCAAATTTACACAAACTATTATGATATCGTTAGTATTTTGTTACTTTCTCCAGTTTTCCCCTCTTCTGCCATCTCTTCCTTCCTTTTCACTACATCAAACATCCTCAGCACTACACGTTCACAATTCTTCAAGTTCTAATGTACAGTCACAGAGTGAGGCCGCTATGATAGTAACCGAATAACAATGTTTAGCGCAAGGTACGTGACGGGATCCTGCGATGAATGACCTCCTCTTACCTTGCCTCTTGCCACTATTTCTAGGTGTTGGATGAAGCACGAAGCACACCCACTCTGTACCTCACCTCCAGTAGGGGCCATAGTGCTTGCAAAGAATTCACACACAAATAAAACAACGAATAAAGTAGCAATCGTTTAATTTTTCCAAACAACTTGAACAAATAGTATAGGTCTCTTAACTTCAGATAAAATATATATCATTTTATATAAAAGAAGATGGAAGTCTAAGCATCCCAGAGCTTAAAACTTAGCATTTGGCTAACTAAAGTGATCAGTTTGTGTCGGGTTGTGGTCCGGTGGTTAGTGTTGCGGACTCTTGACTCCGTGTTTCTAGGTTCGAATCCACTCTACCACAATTTGATATCTTTTTCTAATAATAAACCGCTTAGGCTCACAGAAAAAGTATAAAATTGAAATATTTTTGTAACATATATATTTCTCATTTTTTGATAGAAATTAAATTAAAATTACTTTTTACACTTGTGTAGCGTTAACATGCCAGATCGTAAGCCTTGGGATGCTCAGATCTCCATCTTCTTTTATAAAAAATTAAAGATATTTTATCTCAAGTTAAGACACCTTTTATATTGATGTCTTGATTAGACTGAAAAATGTAAAAAAAATAATAAGGGAGGCAGAAACAATGCTCATATAAATCTCAAATCGTAAATCAAAAACCCTTATGGCAGACTTATATGTTGTCAAGGGACATTTAAATTGTAATTTATGTAAACAGTAATAAAATCAATCCATTCTCTTACTTTTTTTTATAATTTGGTTGGTCAATTCACGTAAAACCTTTGGCTTGAAGATATAAAGTACCTTTTTCATTATTTAAAAATTCGCAAATCAACTTTTTTTATACGTTTTAATCAATTTGAAAGCTTTTTAAAAACATGTATTTTTTTATAAGCAAGAAGCTGGATATATTTTCAAAATAAATATGGAAAGTTTTATGTTTATTTTTTAATTTATTTTTAAAAAAGTTTTATTTTTTTACCGCTAATAATGTTTGAAGACGAAAATCACTGCTCTACAAAAAACGTCATAAAAACGTTTTTAATAATTCAATTCATTTAGTAACTCCAAAAAATAATAAAACTCATTGTAAATATACAAATATATAATTGTATCAAGCATTTCAATTATACGTTTTGTTAGTAAAGACTTCAAAACTGGTTTAAAAGAATTATTCTTCAACCTTTGTATTTCTAAATTCTGAGAATCCTCTTTGTAGCATTTGAAACATTTCACATAATCTGATATTCTTATGAAATGAGATGAAGTTTCGCAAAAAGAAAACCATCCCAAAATAACGCAAAAAAAAATAAATGGTCTTATTAAGAGATTTTTGTATTACGTTTTTTCCTCCTTTGGGATATTTTAATTGGGTAGAAATTGTTTTAAATAAATAAGAACCAAAAAAATGTTTTAAGGATCTTTATAAAAAGGGCTAATTCCACAATTAGAGGAGGTACTCTTCTTTTTACTCCATTGAATATTCAAGTAGATAATTAGAAGAACTTAACTTCAAGTTTTTGCCATTTTGCTCATTATAGAATATCCATTTATTTAAATCAGTAGTCAATGCCCGCCTCCGTAGTGTAATGGTCAGCACGCTCGGCTACCGTTCTGGAGGTCCCGGGTTCGATTCCCAAGGGGGGTAAAATAAATATAAGTGATTTTTTCACTGTCATATTTATTCAATATTACCCTGGACTGGTACCTGAAGCGGAGGGCTGATTACCTTTCCTTCATGTGTAAACGATCAAGATAACACTGCGTTTATATGACGCAGTGCCCTATGCACCATTGAGGTGCGGGTAAGGGTTTATAAAATAAAATAAAAAAATATTTAAATAAAGTATATTTGCACTATTGCAGGATTCCTTTCTTTGAAACATTGAAAGATGTGGAATTTTGACAAACAGCGTTGCCATTAGTTGAGAATTGTAAAGAAGCACGAAGCACAGGAGGGCGCAAAATTAATAGTTCTATCTAACAATATTACAATTTTTGCAAATGGTATCGTACGTTAATCATATTTGACATTAGTGAACTGGACATTAGTGAGCTGCAATATACAAACCAAATTCAAGATAACACAAAATTAATTATCCAATTTCGTTTTTAAATAACCGTTTCACGAAATAAAAAATTACAATTTTGAGTGATTAAAATCTTTATTTGAACCTTGACAATTTGTTTTAAGTAAAAAATATGATATCCGTCAAGTAGCTGCCGCCAGTGTTGATACACATAAGTGCGCGTTTTATCAGTCCGTTTGTATACTGCAGCTGTCTAGTTTACAAATGTCAAATATGATCAAACCGAGTGAAACTTTCCCAAGTTACTCTGTTATCAAACAATTTCGAAATATAATAAAATAATTTTCATGTTATTTTCCACATTTATAAAAGAAAATTTAATAACAGTAGAAAAAACTTTAAAATTGTTGTTTTATTAAATTAAATTCAGTTCCACGATGAAATGTCAGTACATAACTCAAATTTAATATTTCACAAATATACTCCATATGAATTTTATTTTATTTTATGTATCAAGATTTAAACTGAATAACATATCGCTCACTCCTTTCAAGAACGTCATAAATCAAAAAACTTGATTTTTCAGGAGAACGTTTTTAAAGTTTAAAAATATAATACAATGTATAAAAAATAAATATCAACCCACTTATTGAACTTTTTACTGTGAAACAGATCTTTTTAGGTAAAACCTGAAGGTTTTTTCTCCATTTGAAGAATGTTTAATATATTTCAAAAAATAATTAAACAATAACTTTTCTTCAAAATGCACAAACAACACTTTCTGCCCTGTAGCAGGTAAATATTAAGTTAAAATCATGCCTCTTTTGCTGGGATATAGTAAATTTTATGGGCATTCTGAAAACATGTACAACTGAAAATTGACGATTTTTGATTTATGACGTTCTTGAAAGGAGTGAGCGATATGTAAGAAATCATTCAGCAGTACATACATATACTTCTTGTAAAAATATAAATGTAAATATTTTATAATGAGCAGAATCGCGAACGTTACACAATCGTATAAAATGATTACTAAACCCAGCAAACGTTAGGTCGTAAAACATATATTTGTTTATATATGAATAAATTACGTTGATTTTAATTATTTTTATTTTGCTCTGAATAAACCTGCAAATAATTATCTTAGAATGATTTAAGAAAACACTTCGTTTTTTACCACTTGAGTTTGATTATAGACTACATTTTTCAGAAGTTAAACTTCCATCATTCAGGTCTGTATAATAACTATATAAGTTAATATACAGACCTGAATGATGGAAGTTTAACTTCTGAAACATGTAGTCTATAATAAAACTCAAGTGGTAAAATACGAAGTGTTTTCTTTAATCATTGTAACATATCTTACCACAAAGTTAATGCCGGAACAATAAATAAAATAATTATCTTGATTAAAATCCACCGGTTTTTTTTAACACGGTACATTTTTTTAATAATATAATATTTTTGTGTGATATCTTTGCGAGTACTTGGTGAAATTTCTTTAGGCATCTTGTCATTTCTTCACCTAGAAGCACATCAACACTGTCACCCACTAATTACTTACACTACATCCTTCAGCCTGATATTATATCCTTTTATGGTTTTTTTCCCCTTTTTGCTTTTGTTAGTTGTGTTCAGTAGTTAAATGACACATGACCACGTTTCGAAAATTTACTATCAAAAAAGCATGAAGGCGCTTCCACTTGTTCCTCTAATATGTATGAAACAATGGACTTAAGTATTTATAAAATAAATGGTATTGATTTCCATTTAAACATTTATTTTTTAAAATTATTTCTTAAGTCATCATCATAATTTTAAGTGGTATGACACTGGCCTTCTTATTCACCGTTCATTTTGGTTATACCACTTAAAAAGTATTTTGTGGTGATATTACACACAGTAAACGCTGAATGATAAAGAGATTGTTATATTACCATACCACGAAGTTAACAAAACTTTCAATACACATAACATAAAAATGGTAAGCCCTAATGCAAAATTGAACCGGATCATAATTTTGAAATATTGAATTAATTGAGGGTAAAGGAAATAATCAATAAGAAAAATGTGCATAAAAAATTTATATTATTTTATGGGCGCATGTAATGTTTATTATTCCACATACTCTCATTCGTGCCCAATCATGCAATCATGCATAGGGCAATGTTTCAAATCGATATAAAATTGGGTTGATTGTTGATTATTTAAAGCCATTGTGACCAGTCTTACGCTTCAGTATGTATTAATTTACGTGTAAATAATTATTTATCACCAATTAAACTCTTTACCTGTGTACGAAAGCACGCTTTTAAGACACAATATTGCATGAGCACATAATTATCGTGTATACAAATTTACTCTTCGATGCACATACCTAAAAAATAAATAAAGGATATGTCTTATAAATGTAATTTTGTCCGCCTTAGTTGTTAGCGCTATTTGTTACCGCATTGGAAGTCCCGAATTCGACTCCCAGGGGGGTTGAAATAATTCCATAAAATGATTACAAAACTGAAAACGTTACAACAATAGTTTAAATTATGATAATCAGCTTTTTATTAAAAATTAAATTTTCAAAGAAATATATTCCTTTAATTTTTAATTTAAAAAGTATCTCGCCGACAAAACCGTTTGCGACATAGAAGAATTAGAAGTAAGGTCAGTTTTGAGAAAGACTTGACATGAATATTTTGAGTGCAATATTGTTTTTTTTTATCTTGTAACATATTACTTGATCATAAAACTAAAACTTCAAAATAAATTTGTTACTTAAATTCTTAACATGAGGTTAACGAAGACATATGTTACTTTTGTGAAATGCATAAAAAATACGAGTACCAAGTATTTTTTTAAAGAAACATTTATAACCTTTTTTAAACAATTCAATTACAAAACGTGGTCATGGATACCCATTTATTTAAAATATGTAATTTTTATTAATATTTTTATTTGATTTTTTATTCCTTAAAAAAACATCACTATGAATACAACCAAACGCATACAAATCATGTCTGATGAAATGATTATATGAACTAAGTCTCGAGTGTTACCCTTATCTGTGATTGTAATTGTACTACGTTTTGTGGAAATGTGATGTCCTGTTTTGTGTATAGGTGTGGCTGAAACACATCCTTTTTATATTTCTTAGCCTGCATCCTGCCATAAGTATTAAAACATGATGTAAAATATGTATTTCTTGTATACCCACTGTATTTAGGTTTATGTATGTTAATGAATTGAACCTGTGAAAAGAACCCGCATTCCGCATCTAAAGCCTGACAATAATCTTCCTATTTTTAATCTTATTTGTAAGTTTGATTGTTCAATGTGTTTCTACCTCAACACAATCGTAATCTTAAGAGTGAACGTAGATTTTTACGATCACTGTCAAGAGGAGATTGAATAATTCTAGGTTATACCGTGTAATATTACATCCTATTCACGTTTTGGCCACATTTAAGAAGGTCCCTCCGAGGGTGTGCGAAACGTTGCACGGTGAAACAAAATTTACAAAACTCTTTTTATGACCAAATGCACACTGGGTCTGACATTAAATCACAAAACTAAATAAAGTAATAATACGGTAAAAAAAATTTTTTTCATTGTGTTTTCTTCTCGAATTTTTTTAAATATTTTAGTTGCCTATTTATATGCGCTTTATACTGTATTTCTGCATAAGCATAACATTAAAATCGAGTTTATGAAGACTTTATATTTTTTAATCGATTGATTCCGATTGAAGCCATTTTGTGGTAGCATCAATTCTTTTTTATTTGAATTTCTCTTGGCATATACCACTTTTTCTTAAATTCTATTGTGAAACGTATTTCGATGCTTTCCGCATTATTTTATGACACTAATTTTTACGGTGTTTAAAAATGATGCGGAAAACAATCGAAAATAAATTTTAAGAATTAGTAATATTTACCTAGTCCTATTTAAATTTCAAACTTATTTTTTTAAAGTAAATATTTCTGTTTTTGACCCCATTGTAAGATCGATGGAGGTAATATAACGGTATAACCAGAAATTATATTTTCTATCAATGATAATCTTAGTTACTGATATTATCATATTTAACATTGTTGTTTTTATCTATAATATATGTTTTTGTGACTTTAATCATAATTTTTTACAGGTCCTTATTTTTTTACTTACATATTAATTTTGTGCAATAATCTAAGAGCACAAAATTAATAAATTATTGTGGTAATTCATTTCTGGGATAAACATACCCTTAAAATTATGAAAAATAATTTTAACACACTTGAACTACATATGTTTTGAGTACAATTATATCCATCGTATGTGAAGAGTAGCAGTACGCAAGGTAGGTTTGTTTGTTTAAATATTTTTTAAATATCTACCTTAATTAAATTCGTGTATGCAGACGCAATTTTCTGACCTCCATTAAAATTTTAAAGTTTATCTCTACTACATAGTTAAAACGTCCGATACCCGGAGCATATGTTTATTAGATCAATGTAACTGTTGTAAGGAATAAATTTCTATAAATCCGTGTTTGTAGCTATTATTCCAACAAAGTAAAACATTATCATGTAATCAATGCTCGAAAACAAGAATATAAAAATGTGTATAATTATGATTCTAAAAAATAAATTAAAAACATAATTTCACCGTCGAAATCCGAGGAAAGTTTCGTAGAAAATTCTTCCGAGAAAGAAATTAAATTTTAGAAGAAATAATTAAAACCCCATTGTTTACAAACCACCTCATTAATAGGGAAAGCCATCCTCTTCACACAAAAGGTAGTTGAAATCATGCGACAGGTTCTCTTTTCTTAGCATTCAGTACATTCTGGTGCTAATGAAGTCGGTTCCCGGGGGAGAAACTCAAACAAATCCTGTCCTAAAGGAATATCCCGGCTCCTCCGAGACACGATTCGGAATAACGCGGTAATTGGCATCCCTCGCAAACTTTTTACCGAGCATTATCAATATTTGAAGTGACAACATTGTGATCTTCCATCGTGTAACTTTACTTGATTTAAACCTAAGTAATTACTTAGCTTTAAATCGCTATTTATTTATGATAATACCCACATAATTATGGTATTAATAGACTAAAATGTACATATACTTACATATATGCATTTCACTTCTTCATGACTTATTAATACTAAAATTCAAATACGCTCCGTATATTATCAATATAAAAATTCTCAAGAAAAAATTAATACCCATTACATATAAATCTTGAAAAGAAATATAAAAAAAAGATTATTATACCATTAATTATATAAAACATTAAACCTTGAGTGTAAGTCCCTCTCCAAGCACAAGAGCTCAGTCTTTTTTGGAGAGGCACAGCGAATCTAAAATCATAAGTTTGCCATATGTATAAATATTTAGAAATTTTATAATGTTGTACTTTAAAATGTAACTATATTAAATAAAATTAAAAAAAAATATTAAGTGATAACTTTGTGATCCTCCTTTGTATAATTTTTAAGTAATTACTTAGCTTAAAATAGCGTTTTATTTTTTTTTACGAGTATAACTACATATGTCATTTTTTGATATTAAAAGACATTTTGAAAACGACGTGTGACTTCTTCATGATTGATTTAAATGGAATAAAAACTTCATATGTCATAAATTGTCCATACTCTATCTACACTGAATGATGCTAGAGGCACCACTTCGTATCTTTGCGGTGGTAACTGAATAGTTATTAACATGAAGAAAAGTTGTCCAATCCTGCAACCAGATTTTAAGATCAAGCAGTTACATATTTCCGTCGGGATACAATAATTATTAAAGAAAATATGAAGAATAATAGAGAGAAAAAGAACCTCATGTGTTAAAAATGAAACTAAAAGCCATTTTGAAAATAATATAGAAGTATAAAATTTAAACTGACTATCAACGCATTCTTTATTATGACTTCAAATATTAAATTTACTACAAATTTGATTCAAATTTACTATTGACATTAAATTTACGTAAAAGATTTAAATATAATAAAACACTTGTAAAAGACTTTTTTTTTCAAATGTAAACATGACCAGTTTCGAGAACTACAGATATACTCATCAACGCCAACGAGTAATTATACAAACTGTATGTATAAATACACTTTGTATTTGTATAAATGCAGTTTGTATTTTCATCTATCGACGAGAACATTATAGTTTTTTAAACTAAATCTTGCTCACATAAATGAACTAAGAAGTGGTCTTACACAGGTGTTTTATTTTCATATGAAATCAAAAAGTTTTTCCACAAAGTTTACATACATGCCAAACTAACAAATCTTTAGTAAGAATCGCGCTACTTTAATATACGTATATTAAATTAAATGTTTTTATGATTTACGGTTTCCTCCTACAATGGAAAATACGTTATGATTTCTTAATACATTATGATGTTTAGTATTAACAAAGATATTGTTTTAACGTTTAAATCACGTGATAGCTTTTTCGAACGCTGAAATATCCCATGTTAAATATAAAGCCAAAAGTAGAAAAATAAAACGAATCAAGGAATCCACAAAACGCGTAAAGATTGCTCTGAGATATAACATCCTCCATATGGATCTCCCGCAAGGGTGTTAAGAGTGAGTTAGCATTTCATCTAGATTCCAGACGCTAAACCGTTTTGCCATTCTATTTTCATCTCCTTCCTCCAGCAGAGATTCAAAATTACAGATAAAGTTGTAAAATACATTAAAGACCATGGCACATGTATTACTTTCGTATGGGCATTGAGTTACTTTATGTCTTTTACTTATAATAATAATAATAATTTCTTTGAAGAGAACATATTTTTATAATTGAAATGTAAACAGAATCGGTAGTAAAATAAATAATTGTTTTTTTTTAAACCAAAAAAAAAACTTTTTTCATTATTTATATTTCTATTATACTATCAATTGATAATCCCTTAATGAAGACAAAGATTCATTACCTCACAAGAAATGTCCCGAAAATTGGTTAAAATACGATGACTTTAATTTCCACATTTTTTGACCGAAATAAAATGTTTTTTCGATATTAAAATATCCCGATAAGGTCTAAAAAAATGTTGCATCCCTTATCTTTACACTTCAAACCTTTTTTTCATCATTTAAAGTTATATTTACATAAACGTTTCCAAATGTAAAAATTCAAAGAAAAATATTAATAATAAAAAAACATACCAATGATGAAAAATTTACTCTTTTGCACGGAATCTTACAGTAAAGAATTATTTTATTTTATTTGGGAAGTCAACTGAATAGTTACATCAAGTTAATTTATTATAATACTGAAAAAAAATATAACAACATAATTTATTATAAGCTACATATTTATATTATTAGCTTTTGTTAAAAAAAATACATAAAATACTTTATTTACTGTATATCATACTTTATTTATTGTATATCATAATAATAAAAATATTTTTAAATAAATATTTAGAAAAGACATACCTGTATGATCAAAATTTGTTTTATTTATGAAATAAAATATTATGCTCGTAAACCAAATAGTACACATATATGTCAAAGTAATAATTCATAATATTATGTTACAAAATATTTTTGGAAGCAAAAATATCATCCGTTTTTAATCATCGAAAAAATATTGGTTTTTCTTTACATATTTTCTTTGTCATAATTGAGACTTGATCAATAAGAAAATTATTTGTTACCGTTCCAGGAAATATGGTAAAAGATGATATTTTTTGTGAGAAAACTATATGTCATCAACGGAAGGGATATAGATATAAAATATTTACCAAAAATAAAATTTTATGTAATCCTAAGAGTAATTTATAAACGAATCAACTCTCATTTTATTTAAATACAAAAATAAAGAACTCGTTTGAGGCCACTTTTCAGTTTGTTAATGTTAACACTACTACCACTCTACGATTAGTTTCGCGAACATCTATAGTTTTCGAAACTAGTCGTGTTTACATCAATAAACTTAAAAATGGTATCATACTAATTTTTATTGTATTATTGAAATATTCATATTATTCCATTCCAAGTTAATGCCAAATCAATATAAATCATTGTTTTTCTTTCTTCTATCATTTCCATAATACTTACCTCAACTTTCGGAAGATTTGAGATATAAATGGATAAATACTCAGCTTTTTCCGCAGACAAACGTACAATTTATCTTATTTGAGAGAAAACAGACCCATAATCTTGTAACATGTACAATTCCACGTGTGTATAAAACATCACATGTATACGAGAACCAACTACTCGAAATTGGTCTATATATTACCTGATCCTTCTCTATCAGAATGTCACATCTAAGACACCTTGCTTAAGCTTGACATTTCATACACCAAAGATAATTTATTTTTGGTGCTTAGTAAAAATGTTTCTAAAATACAGAGTGGTTCACTTAATGTAAAGTACAGTCTTAAAAAATAAAAATAAAACTAGGAGGTCCTTGTCATCTCGTCATTATAAGTATTTACATAATGATCTTGCCGTAATTTTATTTCAGGGAAATATGATAAAATTCCTGAGATTTTTTCTGACAATTTTTTTCATTATCCTTCTCCACAGTACAGAAGTTAGAGCATTTGGCTACTATCCTGGAAATAATACGAATACTTATGAAAATATAAATACAGGGATCAAAATAAATTTAAGAGTTTTTTCACTCTCATAGTTATTAAATATATATTACCTTCGGTATTTAATGCGCAGAACTGATCATCGTACCTTCATGTAATTGATGATCAATTAGATATTGCTTCAATTTTATACAGAGCTCTATGCACCTTTGAGTGCGGATAGGGTAATTTTTTTTCTATCAATAATATATGTACATATTTTATATTTTTTACACCTCGATGTGGATTCCATATTAAAAATGATACATTGACTCAAAGTCTAGAGTATGTGCACCAATTAATATACGCTTGTTACAAAAAAAAATACGTTTGTGTCCTTGGCATGGAAAATTTCAGCGAAGATATATTATTATAAGTTTAAGCTGTAAATACGTAAATGGAAAAATAAATTAACTAATAATTTAAGTTACTTAATCTCGTTCATCAAGTTTAAATCATTAAATATAAGTATTTTGTTATTTTATTCAAATAACCTTTAATAATATTTAAAAAGTTACTATTTTATATCGTCCTACCAGATCAAATGTATCTTTTTATGTCAGTGCGACGTGTGACACTAATAAGATTAAACGAAGACCAGTGGAAGTGGATTATAGAAGATAAATGATATAATTTCCTGGGGGTGAAGATTCCAGATTACTTTTAATTTACCACCAATCACAGAATCTTTCCTTTTGTGTCACCACATTTTAACTTAAGGACACACTATTTACTTTGCTTCTTTACTATCGGATATTAACGTAAAAACAAATCAAATGTAAGAAAATACCACATCTCGTTTATTCATATTTTACGTACAAACAAAAAAGAAGTAAACTCTGGTGGAATTATAACATGTTGGGCATTCACAGTACTTATAATATTTTATTACCTGGTTTAAGTGATCACTCTATACACAGTGTAACATTTACAATTTTTTAAATGATTGACAAACATATTGCCAAAAAATTTCAAAGTTCCATGTGTTCACTGCCAACACTAAGATAGTTCTAAAAAATTGGTGGTAGTTTTTATAATTTAGAGTGAGTCGTTTAAAACTCTCGTATGAAAAATCACAGTAAAATCGGGATACTATTTTGTTTTTCATTTTCCTATAATTTTCGATTGCAAAAGATCTTACAGAAAGCTTAGAGCTTCTGAATCAGATCTGGGAATACGATGGGAGCTTCTATATATATACATGCTTCAATTGAAAACAACACTTTATTTGAGTAAAACTTCTACATTTATACTTGAAATTAGTTAGTGAAAGTTGTTTATTTTCTGGAATTGATGTTTTCAATAATAATATAAATGCAATTTTATATGTGGTTTCAATCATAAGTAAATAAAAAATACAATGAAAAAATCATCGCTTAAACCAGCCAATGACAATTTGTAGGCCTTTTGGATGCCTAGACTTCCATATCCCTATATTTTTACATCTTTATCTACGTTGAGATAATAATAAAAGTGTTAATGAGATAATGATGAAATAAATAACTTCGTAGCAGGGAAAATCTATCATTTGTGAACTTAAATTTAGACACACTCACAATATGCTCTTTGCATATATTTATGAACACAAAAAAAAATATTCTACATTTTTAAAAATATGTACGTCCTTCTTTGATCGTAGACCTTTGCTTGGCTTTGGAAAATTAAAAACGATTTTACTTAAATATAAATACTCTATTCCTAGATCTCTCAAGTTACTTAAAACAGAATTGCTAATAGAATGTGCCAAAAATTTCACTCGTTGGTGGTAATAAAATTATTAAATTTTCAAGAGGAAAAAAGCACAAGAATTGAGTGGGATTCTCCAGACGTTGAGTGAATCAAAAATTTACATGACATTCGTACTACCTGGGTTTTCTCTGTTTTCATATAGAATGTAAATAATACTCATGTGTACTTATCTTAAAAGACGGAGATATCCGAGTACCTTTGCATACCAGATGGAAATGACATTTGGCCACTTAAAACTTTTTAAAATATTTTATAAACATTTTATAAATTATTACAAGGACTCTGTTTTAAATTTCATCATTTATTACGAATATTTAACAAGCCTCTGAAACAGAATTTTCAGTTTTACGTTCATGTAAATTCCGTATGATACTTCTTTTTTATTTACAAAACATTAAATCAGTAAAACGAAAGCTGTAAAAAATATCGTTGAGATAAAGACATATTTTTTGCTACTTAAAATACTTGAGTACTTGAAGTTTAAGCACTATTTTCTATATGTAAATATTAAATCTTTAAAAACAAAACTAAACATAGTATTATTGAGATTAAACATTTTCTTTGCCTCTTAAAATAATAGGTTCTTTAAATTTAAGCACTATTTTACTTATGTATCTACAATGTAAATATTAAATCGGTAAAACAAAGCTGTAAAAAATATCTTTGAGATGAAGAAATATTCTTCGCCACTTAAAATAATAAGTTCTATAAATTTAAGCACTATTTTCCTTTTGTATATATACTGTACTTGACAATATTATCAAATACATGCTAATTTTAAACAAATGTTTTAGCAAAGTCTACGAATTTTGAGCAAGTATTTAGGGTGTGTTTATAGAGCCTTAATCTAAAGACGGTAATTTTTACTCTATCTAAGGTAGTTATCCCGATTTTAAGGACCTCTTGCCATTATCCACAACTGTTACCTGAATACCGGAGGAAGGTAGAACATTTTACTAAATATTTTTAACGGGAGTAACATTGCCTTCAAAAAAGGCAGTACTTATTTACTCTAAAAATATATATGAATATAAGAATTTTGTAATATTTATTTCTTTACACGATAACAGGTGAATCGTTATATCTAAATAATTATCATGTTGTCTTATTAACATGTTTTCATTATTTAGCGAATGAACAAATTTTGTTTTATAGTTTATACGAGTCATTAAAGAACAAGATATTTCATGGAATTTCGATTGCTAAAAGAGAGTCTGTGATGTAAATTAATGAAAATGGCGTATAATGACCTACTACTGGCATTCACCTTTGTTAAACTTTTTCCCAGTTTAATTGTTTTAACCGTAAAAGTATTAATAAATTTGAAAGCAAGCATATTTTATTCAAGCCCTACTCAGCATAAAGCAACATTATACAAACATATTATTTATTTATTTACCACTATTCTTAACTTCGACGGTATACATATATGCCATTAACATTATACAACAAACAATAAAAAAATAAACAAACGAAAAATTAAAAGAAAAAACAATTTTTAATTTTAAAGTTTTACGTGGTAAATACTACTTTTTTCTTAAAATCCATTGCAATACGTGTTTCGGTGCATTATTTTAATGCGGAATGTATGAAAACACGTGTCACAATAGATTTTAAGAAAAATGGTATTTACCAAGTGAAACATGATATTAAAAATTACTAGATATTACCGCAAAGTGACTGCCGAATCAATTAATGAAATAACTTCTTCTCCGTCTTACTCCTCATTACTGAGGGCTGTGACTCTTGTGGAAGCAATGACTCTTCTCCAGTTATTCTTTGACTGCGTTGTACGTAGTACTCCAATCACCAAGGTGCCTTCTGCTGTCTTAACTCGATCGGTCCATCGTCTTGGGGGATGAATGAAATAATAGTTAACTTTAAAATAAATTTATTTAAATATTTAAATCTTAACAAAGGGGTCGAAAAGGAGTGTTAAATTACTTTTTTACCCCTATTCGTACCCAGAGGGTCCATAATGCACAGCTTCGGATCGACACGGTGTTATCTTGATCTCTTATTACATTTAGGCAAGATTATTACTCTTGCATTTCAAATTCTTTTACGAGTATATAGGAGTGAAATGTTTTCCATGGAATGCATAAGGTGCGAGTGAAGGATTTCAAAGTCATTGACATTGCTGAAATATGGATGTGAAAGAAATTTATTATTTTGAGAAATAAAAAGACTTTGTGTTTTGATCCACTCACATTTTTACTAACCAACTAGTTTCGGCAACAACCTGTTGCCCTCTTCAGGGTTTAATTTATGACCCTGAATAGGGTAACAGGTTGTTGCCGTAACTAGTTGGTTAATAAAAATGTGAGTGGATCAAAAAACAAAGTCTTTTTATTTCTCGAAATAATATATCAATATGATCCACCAAGTTAATGCTTTCAATATTCAAAACATGAAAGAAATCTTACTACCTTGTGTAATTGGACATTTAATTGTTAATAATTCCAGGAAAAAAAAAAATTAAAATCGCACAACCTTAAAATAATTTACTTTAAAAAAAATATGTACATATTTTTCCTGTCATAAAATGAATTCAATCGCGTCATCGAATACCTGATTTATTGATGCGGAGTTCCGTACATTGTACATGGAGTTAATCTATATATGGCATCAGATTTGCGGCGTAGACAAGCTTTGGACATACTACCCTCTATTTTTAAATCAATATATTCCCAGAATCTGCTGCGCCATCCATAACATCCCACCTGTCCTCCGTCCTTGTATGGTGGGACGACAATCTGGGATTCTAATCATCCAAGTCGAATTTACGACAGCCGTCATGACATTTATTATTTTTCAGTTAAAACTGAGCTGAAAAAAATGGTCTTGGGTATCTTTATGCGAGTCACAAATTTACTTCATATAATTAAATCACAGTTCTTCTGCTATTTCATGGACTATCTCTCATTTAACGTTCAATAAAAACACAAAAATTCATAAAATCTGGAAAATATTGTTAAGTGCCTAGCAGTAATGCATTTTTCTGCAAATATTTTTTTAACCTGCCCTTTTTCCAAATAAACTCTTTTTCAAAACTCACCAGTCAAATATTTAAATTTACATTATGTAATTTACATTATGTGAATAACTTCAGGAGTTTTGAAATTTACAGCAAATTTATATTTACACTCTCCTTATAATTCATCGTTCACTTTGTATAATACCTCTTTAAAAACATTATTTCGTGACTACAGGTTTTCGAATAATCATTCCATCATCAGAACAAATGTAAATTAAAATGAAATAGATTTATATTATCCACTGACACTTCGTGATGGAATTGCATTTTTAATTTATTATTAGATTAAAACCAATATTTTTAGCTTTTCCACTTTTTTATTTGACCAGCGACTGGGTTTCGTCGTTACCGACATCACCAGTCTGATGATGTCGGTAACGACGAAACCCGGTCGCTGGTCAAATAAAAAAATGGAAAAGCTAAAAATATTGGTTTTAATCTAATAATAAATTAAAATGAAATAGTTACGGTCTGACATTTGAACAAAAGTTAAATTTTGAAAAGAGTGTTAACAAAGTAACGATGAATGACAGGGAGAGTGTTATATTACCATACCACAAGGTTAACAATACTTTTAATACACAAAAAATAAACTTACATTGCAATACTTTTTACTAATGTGGATAATTTCAATGTTTTGATCATACCACAAGGCGTCATCTTAATGTGAATCCAACCTTTTTGTGGAAAATGAATTAAAAAAGATATTTTCTTGAATGTTATTAGCAGATACTTTGTGGGACATTTTATAAAATTTGTTTTTAACCACTTTTTTTATTTATTGGAACACTTTTTGTCCAACCGGTTTCAACAAGAACCAAAATTGATGCATTTAAACTTCAACAATGCTCAATAAAAGCAACATTTAAGAGTATTTACATTTTTCCCGTTTTTTTTTTAAATCACATTTTTATATGGTGTACGGAGAGCTCAGAAGTTTTTGGCATCGTAAGAGAAGGGTTAAACCCGCCCACTCACCTAACTATGAGTATTTTAAAGTTTTAGAATTAGTTCATAAACTCTGATGATGGCAAGGTTCTTGCCGAAACCGGTTGGAGAAAAAGTGTACCAAAAAATTTAAAAAGTGGTAATTATTTTAGTACAAAGTTTAAACTAGATATATTTAAATTACAGATAATCAAACAGTGCCCAAAAAATTATGTGTTAGATTTGTCGTTACCCTTTAAGGTATTATATTACGTTATTCATAAATTGGACTTGCGTATCTTGTATATTGGTCTGACGACCGTATATACGTACCTATTAGCTAGCACGGTAACTTGTATATAGCACATAGTACACACGGTGTGAATCCAGGCAATTTGCATTCAAGTGGGTGGGCACTTTGATGGCACATTTCAGGGGTTTGTCGGGAGCGTGGTGGGGCGGGGGAGGGAGGAAGGGGTAGCCGCAAAAGGTGGTGTTGTGACGTAGTATAGTAGTGTAGAACGACGGTTTCAGTCACAATAAGTAACTTGTCTCAAAGGGATGTTTTGTATTTCAAACGTATAAATCGAAAACTTTTTAAACTGTAACTGGATATTTTGCATTTTAAAAACCTACGTATTTACAATATATTCTTTTTTAAATTAAGGCTATACATATGTAGAGGTCCTCACCAAAAAGTCCAATATTGCACAAAAAATCATTTAAATGCAAATCTGTTCCTTTTACTGTATTCTATCGAAATTTTAATTAAAGTTGCAAAAAAACGTGACCAATCCTGTGTTAAACCAATATAAAATCATTAAATCGCACAAAAACGTAACAATTTTACAGGGTAGAATTCCTGATTACTCAAAATCATTTTTAATGGAAATGTAACGTTTAAGTAAGGACCTCTACTATGTAAGTGATAGACATGTGGCACTTCAAGTTTAAAAAAAATATGAGTTCAATAACGTTACCATGCTAAGTCAAAAAATAATTTTATTTTGCGATACTTACCCTCGCAATATTACCATAGACTGGTACCTGAAGCAAAAGGGTGATCACCTGTGCTTCATGTGTTAATGTACGTTTATGCTATCGGGTGTGTATGAGGGTTTGAAGTGAAGACGAGAACTTCAAATTTGACAATCTTTTTATCTAAACAATTTTAAACATTGTCAAAAAATACAAAAATTAAACTTTTATTGCCATTTTTATTTTTTACTTTTTTCCAAAATCTTCAATGCTATTCATTATGTTATTAACTTAACGTTTTATGAGGTATCTAAGATTTTTCTTTTTGGTGACATTTGACTCATTTTAATTAATTTTGGAAGCTTTCACTAGAAGAATTATATCCAGTAGGTACAATACACATGAATACGATAATAATTTTCTAATAAATCGATTTTTGCACATTTATTCATTTCATTTGTGTGAAAACTTAATTCGGGGCAATCAAATTACTTCTTTAATGAAAAATAAGTCATTTTTAATTCCATTAGAAAAATTCAGTCGTGTCTTGTTTAAGAATTGTGTAAATGGTTCGCTTCAGACACTAGTAATATAATTTGATTTTTTTACCTTCATATAACCCTTACCATTCTTACCCAATGGTGCATAGGGCACTGCATCGTATCGACCCAGACATGGCCTTGATCGTTAATTGCACAAAGATAATATGATCATTCCTGCACATTTTGTATCAGTCCAGGGTGATATTAAATACAAATAATAGTGATTTTTTTATATTTTCTTAATTGTTTATATCTATGAAGCATGTTTACAGCGAAAAGTGGATAAGGATATTGAGAGAAGAGTGAATGCAGGGAATAGAATATATGGTGCTTTGAACAGAGTGATTGCAAATAAAAATATGTCCATGGAAGCCAAGCTAGCGGTTCACAACGGCGTGTTGGTACCGACACTAATGTATAGAAGCGAAACATGAAACTGGCAAAGGAAGGATGAAAGCAGAGTGAACGCTGTTGAAATGCGCTCCCTCAGACGAATGTGTGGAAAATCATTGTATGACAGAATTAAAAACGAAGATATAAAAAAATAATGTAAGGCTGAACAAGGAATAATTGAAAATATTAGGAAGAGTTTTTTTACGCTGGTATGGACATGTGGAGCGAATGGATAACGAGAGAATGACTAAAAAATATATGTTTGGCGAATGTGAGCAGGAAAACGGAATGAAGACGACCGAAAAAGATTTGGCACGATCAAAAGTCAAAAGGTGTCAAAAGTCTGCGTAATCGGAGGGCATGTATGACTAGATGTATGGATGTGAAGGAGGCGAGGAGTATTGGCGTTCCATCCTTTCTGCCTACCCTTGCGGAGAAACGGCATGATGGTAGTAGTAGCAGTAGTAGTGAAAAATCATCAATATTTATTTTGACTTCTCTGAAAATCGAACTCGGGACCTTCAGTACAGCAGCCAAATGAAAACAAATTATATTTAATATTACATGGTAAAAATTTCGGTGGAAATTCAATCGGAGACTCGATAAATGGCAACGACATTCTGCAAGTATTGTATAGTACATATTACGATGGCAAGTGAGTGGGCGAACATTGACATATAAAAAAATCAAATAGGCGCGAAGCTCCGGAGATGGAATTTGAACCTAATATCCTTTAGGATGCAGTAAAAACTCTATCAAACCCAACAGGCATGGTCATTTTTTTTTCAACAGTTTCCGAAGATAAAATATATCTTTCGAAGACAAAAAAAAATACAACAAACAATTTTAGAAATAAAAAGTTAACATAGGTTCTTAGCATTATTTTTATATTCATTTAGAATTATTCTAACATGTATGTATTAACATTGGTGGCCACGAAAACTCATTGAAAATTCACTTCAGTATTTAATGAATGGTAAATAAATACATATGCGCGTTGATAAATTTGATTACAACATACTAAAGTTATTTAAATAAATAAATGCAAAAGAGTTATAATTAAGAAAATTTTCTAACGCTGAGTAATTTAACATAAAGCGTATATATTTAAAGAGATTAAAATTAGATTTAGAATGAATTAAAAAAATTGTAAATGGGTGTGTTTTTTCGACCCCTCAAATAATAAGTATAATAAACAAACAAACACAACCTATATAACATGGCGAGCATCTGTTATGAATGTTCATGATTTGAAATGTAGTGTTTTTTATTATGAATATATTTTGCCATAAATATATAAGAGCTTGTTTTTAAATATATAAGAGCTTGTTATATATATCTTATATATATTAAATATATAAGAGCTTGTTCCTTGGATAATTACAATTATGCAACACCCTTTTATCTTTACTGATATATGCTTGCAAAATATTGGATATCAAAAATTTAAATAATGCCTTTTATCACGAATTACGAAAATTCATAATTTTACATGCAGTTTTATTTTTTTAAATTCTATTATGAATTGGTTTTGCCATTAATATATAAAAGCTTATTTTAAATTTCCTTGGATAATTACAATTATGCAACATCCTTATATCTTTACTGACATATACTTGCAAAATATTGGATATCAAAAACTAAAATAATGCCTTTTATCACGAATCAGGAAAGTTCATGATTTGATATGTAGTTTTTTTATTATGAATTAGTTTTGTCATAAATATTTAAAAACTTATTTTAAATTTTCTTTTAAAAAATGGATAGTTAACTTATTTAAAAAAATGGATAATTACAATTACGCAACACCCTTATATCTTTAATGACAAACTTGTAATATATTGGATATCAAAAACTAAAATAATGCCTATTATCACGAAGTTTAAATATATATTGCCACTTAGTAAAAATATACAATTTAATAGCCACATTATATTATTACCCTTACGTTGTATTAACCCTCCCCAAGCGCGATTTTGTTAACCGCAGAATTTTTCATCTACTCGTACGTACACATAACCTTGTGGTTCGTAATGGATTGCTTTACTCAAATACGAACGTACACTATTTGATGGCGATTAATCGCGCATAATAAATTGAATCTGAAATGTGTTGGCAAATTCAGAATTTTATTTAAACTACGAAAAAAAATATCAGGGTAGTTTTCTGAATACGGATATTACAAATGTGTTAAATAATCAAATAAAAATGCTTAAATAAATATCTGAAACGGTGAAACAGTATAGCTGTTAAAGTAGCAAGTTTATAGTGATAAAGTTTTTATTACTTAATATAACTCAAAACTTCGAAACAGTGTGTTGTTGAAATTAAAACTTTCTTCTTTTTATACTTAACAATATGACAAAATAAATTTGGAAACTTTTCCTGCTTTATTTTTATTTTGGTAGACGTTTGTAAAATATTTATTTGTCGATTTTCATATCCTTCGATAATCAGGATATATACAACTCAATGTACAATTTCATGTTAATATAATATTGGGTGAGACAGAGATTTATTGTTTCAATGATTTAATAACAAAAAAACAACAAAAAACTTTTAAAATCGTTTTGATTGCTTACAAGACATTAAGCGGCCATCTCAAGAATAAACGTAAATTTAGACTAGTTTTAAGGCACTTTTTATGACGGTGTGTGTGTGGTTTATAATATTGGAATTTTGATATTGAGAATGGCATGAGTACGATTGATGTTCTCATGATAATTCAGATAGAACAACAAAAGTCTGAGTCGAGTCAGGTGATGGACGATAATGTAGCGAAATAATATCGTCAATTTTTTAAATGAAAAATATTTGAAGATTTTTTTTTCAACAATTTATACTTGATTTTTGAAACTGTCTTTAATTTTTTGGAATGTGTGAAGTCTACACATCACAAAAATAGCCGGACTGAGAAATTTAAAAAAAAATACATAAATGACGGCAAATTTTGATCTTTTACTTAACTTAAGATTATTTTATACAAATGTCAATTCGTTTGCAAATCGTCAGCCTGCACGTTTTAACCTAGCTCTCCCTGTGTAATGCGAAAAATCAAATATAAATATTTATTTTTAAACACTTTTACTTATTTCGAAGGCGGAAATACCTGTCTTCGAATTAAATATCTGTAAAAGCTGTGCATTTTTTATGACAGTAAAATAATAATTTTTAAATGCATATAATTTTGGAAGTGCAGTTTGTGCAGTTTTTAATTATATAATATGCAGATGTACAATTTACTAACTTATATGATAATAAATATTATTAAAAGTGGCGTATGCTTCACTTTTGAAATATTTGAAAGCTTTTTCGAAAAGCGGTTATTTCAATCTTTTTAGAGTAAGTGTTAGTTGGGAAAGCAGGCCCAAAAGTTGGTTAATATCTAAGAGTAACTTACGCTTGCAGCTGGCGCCTGAATAACGGCAATTTACACAACACGAGTTTTAGCATTCTGAAAGGGGTGAGATTCTGAAAAGGAACTGAAAACTGAAAACCTGGAGGAACCGATTCACGTGGGAGGGAGCTTTCATTCAAATTGCTTCCCATATAATACTCGCGATACACGAGAAACCAGACAAATTCATTCACATATGGAGCTTGAGATTTGCATAAGAAATAAGTTTGTCTTGTACATTTCTTTAATGTATCGTTCTTTTAAAAAGAAAAATAGAAATAAAAAAACAGATGTGATTGATAAAGCACAACATTTTTTTATTATTCGATTCTTGGCTAAATACAGCACTGACCCTACATATCACAAAATATCCTATGAAAAAATTGTAATATGTTAATCCAATCGTTGCCAAAATGTAAAACGTTATGTTTAAACATGTTTTTTTTTTATCTCTCTTTATCATTCATTGCTTACTTTGTGTAATTTTATTTTTAAAAGAGTGTTATATTACGACACCACAAAGTTAATAATGCTTTTAATATACAAAATGTATGTTTATTATCAACTAAAAATTACTAATTATAATTTTAATATATTAAAAGTACAATAGTATGTAAATACTTAGCTTAAATTATAAAAGAATTCTCAAATATTTATAGTTTTCTTGCTTTCCACAAATTTGTAAAAAAAAACATTAATGTGAGAAGTTTGAAATCAAATATTGTGCGAACTTCCAATACATGACCATGTTTTATTAATGGTCACGTAATTACGATTGGTAAAAATATTATTCCACCATAATTTTTATCGAAAAAAAAAGTTTTTAAATTTACATGGTAAATAAAAAAAATTATATAAGGTTTTAATTCTTATTTACGTTGTTTCCTAAAAATGTTTTTTTTTTGATAACTTCATTAAGATTTTCAAGTTTTAATTTGATTCGTTATCATGTCTCTCTGTAAACTCATCGGATTGTACGTAATTTTAATGAAATTATATTTTCATATTATTTTTTGACATTTCATCAAAGATGAAGAAGTATATGGAAGTCTGGGAATTTACGGGGCTTACGACCGTCATAGGCTGGTTTAAGTGATCACTTTACACACGTGTAACATTCACCAATTCTACCCATTATTGACAACCACACTACTCAAATTCTTGGAAGTTCTATATATATGAACCAATTTAGAAACCTTGTTCATGAATCACTAGAACTTCACTAGAGACATCTATTGGTGAGATGTAAAGAAGCTTTTTATTAAGCAGAAACTCTTATATTAGTATGTGAGATTGGAATCCTGGATTATAATCACACACATGAGAAACGTCAGAAAATACCATTTTTATTATTAAGCTTATAATTTGACCAGATAATTTATTTACAACATTTTGAGTGTGTCCAAATACTTGTTCACAAAATCTGGATTATCTCCAATTACAGGAGTTATTTTTATATTATTTTTTGACATCTCATCAAAGATGAAGAAGAATATGGAAGTCTGGGCATTTACGGGGCTTACGACCGTCATAGGCTGGTTTAAGTGATCACTTTACACACGTGTAACATTAAGCCCCGTAAATGCCCAGACTTCCATATTCTTCTTCATCTTTGATGAGATGTCAAAAAATAATATAAAAATAACTCCTGTAATTGGAGATAATCCAGATTTTGTGAACAAGTATTTGGACACACTCAAAATGTTGTAAGCACTTTATGTTGAATTAAAAAATATATATTATTTTTTTTACGAAAAGGTTTTTTTTCAAATATAGGTTGTGGTGAATAGTAATTCACTCTATACATAGATGTCAGGAAAAAGTGTTTACATATTTGTTCCTTGTATTTTTTGCACAGTTTCACATATTACCATAAAAGTATTTGGTATAGGATCATTCATATTGTTAAAACTAACTTACCTTGCACATTTTTTCTTCAGTAAATTAGATGTAAGCAAAAAGTCGATGAGAGATTGATTTGTCTCCTGCTAATTGCAGAAAAGTAGTCCTTCCATCAATGTTTCGACCAATTCTCAATGGGAGGACTGCTCTCCCGAAACAAGTACATAGTACAGTGGATCTGAACCTGGGTTCGACTGAACCCCAGGGGTTCGGGTGATTCAGTTTCCAGGGTTCGGTGGAGGTCAAAACACACACCAAATTTATTGTATAATATGAAAAATTATACAACGTACGATATAATAATTTAACCAACAGATCTAGTATATTATTTGAAAGGAATATATCAAAAGTAATAAAAATAATACAAGAGGGCAAACGCTAAAACAATGCACGTACTCCGCATCGTCCTTTTTTTTTACTGGAATGGGACTTTAAATAAATTTACTAGGCCTATTGTCATAATGTGTCATCATTGCAAAATGTGCATTATTATGTGTTCTGAATTGATTTCTGGAGTCCATCATGAGAGAAGCGTTCATTTTCTTTCCCGTTATCGCGGTTTCTACTGTCTATTCCTGGGTCAGTGTCCTACTCTATGGTCGCTTTGTCCGTTTCCGCTGATTTGGTATCCGGTCATCCATGGATTTGGGTTGTTCATAAAGCGTCATTTTCCCATCGTGTAACGACGTTCGTTGATTTTGTCCGATCAATTCGAAAAAATCGTATTCATTCCTGGGCAGTATATCGTAGATAGTGTTATAAACTTTGAAAACATATTTAGTTCTTTTAATTTACGTCATTAAAACGTCAAGTTCTTGTGTATAACGGATAATTATCGTGTTTATTTTGATTGCGAGACGCCGCCGCCATTTTGAGTGCGCGGTAATTGTTTACAAACACCGTGATAAGGGTGTGAATCTTATTATTATTAAGTGTCTCGTCTTCTATAAAAACAAAACTAAAAAATTGCTCGTATTATAAACTTTCGCTTCAATCCAAACGGCATTGTCGCGCATTTACCGAAAAAACTTTTCATTTCGAATATTTTATAAACTAAACGACGCCATCTTGAAACACGTGTTTGTTGTTTACAAACATCGTGCGAGTCAAGATTTTCAAGGGCGACGGATAGTTAATTAAATTTTTATAGAACTTTATGCTTTGTGCCTAATTTCATATAAATTTTCACATCTGTCCGAAAACACCGATCTTTATAGAAAATGAGTGATACAGAAAATGTTTCGCCATTATCGCCGGTAGCTGGGCCTTCTCAGCGCAGTGAATCTCGGAAAAGATCCCGCGATCCATCCGTTTTATCGTCAGATTCAGAGTCTCCTGAACCGCGTCAGCAAAAGCGCCTTAAAGTGTTAATGGACCCACGGATAGACTATCTAGTTCAGCAGATAGGACTTTTGACTGACGCCGTGTTCCAAAGTCAAACCGGGGCTAAGGTCGCGGCGCCAGGCGACACTTCTCCCGTAGACTCGGGATCGCAAGAAGACGACGACGGTTTTCTACAACAGCAAATCCCATCAGGATTCGAGCCTTAGAAAAGCTGCAACACTTTGGTAGTGAAAACTGGGCGGGCGTGCGATATGTTGATGTCCAGAAGAAATTTCTGGCAGAGCCATCGTTTGTTGAATTGAAAGTCAACGACGAGCTCAGACGCTGCGATGTCAGCTCCCCTGCCCAAGCTTCGCTGGAAAGGTCTTTCGCCGCTCTATCTCATGCCCTCCTCATACAAAAAGAGGAGTTTCAATCAGGGCTCCAAGAACTGGTCAATTGGGCCGCTGATAAGAACATAATTCTTAATAAAAGAAACGTATTCGATAAAGTAAAAGTTTTGTTTGCTCCTGACTCCGCATACCAGAAGGTTTCCGAAGATATTCTTCAGATGGTATGTGGCAGGCGCACAGAGGCGGTACAATTCCGCAGAAAATCCATACTCGGGGAAGTCAGAGACGAGCATGTCAGAGAGGGACTTTGCAAAATCCCTCCTTGCTCAGAATATCTCTTTGAAATCTGACGGCCTTCCTCTCTAGGGTAGGTACCTCTGACAAGCTTACGATAAAACCTGCAACAACCCATCCTTTATCAAGACCCCAGGTTCCTACCAGAAAAAGGCCAGATAACCAGTTTTTTCGTGAACAGCGAAGGCCTCTCGCTAACAAAAATAACGGTCCTCCCAGAGGAGAAGCTGGCTCCAGCAAATTTTCCACCAAGAAAAAAGGGGGAGGCAAGTCTACTTCTGGTAGTTCAAAAGGAAAGTTTAGAGGAAGGCACACTCGAAATTGACGCCAGAAGGAATCCATTTCGCGGGGGATGCTTAAAGTTATTCCAGGCAGCATGGGCGACACTGGGAGCACCAGCATTTATGCTAAAAATGATAAGGGGGACACAAATACCATTTGTGTCAAAACCTCCTTTGATAATGCCACACAAGAATACTTTAAATCACTTCAGCACACCCCCTTCTGCCGAGATGGACTCCCAAATAAAGGAACTCACCGAGAGCGGTGTTCTGGAAGCTGCGGATCTCACTCCCAGCTTCTTATCAAAAATGTTCCTAACACCAAAATCGGACGGCTCCTCACGGGTAATCTTCAACTTGAAGTCCCTAAACCTGTTTTTAAACCCTGCTCCATTCAAACTCATAAGCCACTGCAAGGTTCCGGAATTTTTGCAACCAAACGATTGGTTGACAAAGATAGACCTCTCACAAGCATACTACCATCTCCCGATCGCATCAAAGCATCGGAGATTCTTGCGCTTGGTCTACCGAGGAAACTTGCTTCAGATGACAAGTCTGCCCTTTGGCCTTTCATCTGCTCCCAGAATGTTCGCGACCCTTACAAATTGGGTAGCCGAGTTACTGCGTCAGAAAGGTATACGGA
>NW_028281762.1:0-14460 GCF_059751285.1 Brachycentrus maculatus | reverse complement strand
TCCATGATGAAAGGGATCCATTGTACAAAATATAATAATAACGTTATAATAATTAAATTTTCAAATTTACTAAAAAATATTTTATATAAAAATGCAAATTATTATTTGGGGTATTTTGATAATAATTATATTATATAGTGATCTAAATAACAATCAGTTAAGTCAATTTCTGTAACATATTTTGTTTCTTAAAATTTAACCAAATTACTTGGAAAAAAACAAAAATAACATAAAACAAAGAACGTAATTCACAATGTCAAATGTATCAATAGTATAAATGTATCAATAGTATTTATCTGTTCTTAATTCTGATTATATTGACATCTGACACCTACATACATTACATAAAAATTGAAAGTATTATTTATTATAAAAAGAAACCTTTACTTAAATAAAAATAGATAGCTAATACAAAAATTTAAATCGATGAAATTTAGAATGGATTTACTAAGTATAAAAAAACTATTAATCAATCCTCAGAAGAATCATCAGACGAGTCAGAAGGTACGTTACTCTCGACTTAGTCACTACTTTCAGAGACGTCCCGAAGGTTCGCTCGGTTGAATCTCGGATACAGCGATGCTTTGGTTGTAGTAGAGGTTGTCCTTCAACACAAAATAACATGTCAATACGAACAGTAATCCCCCGAATAACACAACATCACACAGTATCAGTTTCGTATAGTTCTAAAAAAAATGAATATCGTTTCATTAAAAATTAAACTATTTTTTTTACATCTAAAAATGGAACCATAGAAAGATATTCCTGAACTGCTTTGAAATACGATGTAGAGCTATTATTTAGAGTCACTGTAGTGAATGCTTGAAACTATTGACCGGAGACTGCCTGATATTGGGTTGAGTTTCCATATGGTTTCGAATACAACAAATTACGAAAATTATTATAAGAAGAATGGAAATACGTTGTCTTAATAAGACCCAGATATAAGAATTAAATTATTTTAAATTTAGTTTACAGCAACAAAAATATTTACTCTCCATATTTTTTTTAAGTCTAATGAATTAGTTTAAATTATTGGTTCTATATCATTTTGGGTAGATTATATTATGACTTGTTATGCTTATATACTCAGATCCAGTTGAAGGTAGTTGTTTTTTTTAAATACTTTTTTTATCTGATGTTTATATCCTATTTATTTTTGTATCAGAGTTGAGAGTTCACCGAATATAATACCATTTTGGCTGTTTCAGGGTGGGGATACAGTTCTTGAGAGATACCGAGCACACGCTTGACTGACTGAATCCATTTCTTGACAACTCATCAGTGAGCACATGTGCCAACTTTCTCTCGTTTCTGCGCACATTAATACTTAACAGACAGACCCCCAGAGGCCAAGGGGCTTTTCCTATCGAAAGCTCAATATACTTGTCATTGGCTAGTCTATAATCTCGGACTATGGCGCAATTCACCATATGATGCACGCCTGAAACGACCGTCTTTATCTCCTGACCGTCTTCTAAGCACTTACAAGAATGGCTACAACTGCTGGCAAGTTGTAGCATAGAACTTGAAGACCTGCTCTCCTCGAAGGGTCTTTTTCTTTTCCTATGTGTTGTATCTCTGCTCCAGTGTTTCGCCCCATGCTTTGAGAATTTTCCTCATCCATAGCAAGCTTCGTCACATTTCTGGTCATAGGCGATATTTGCTGCTTATCCTCAGCCATCATTCGCTCCTTCCTTTATCTATAAACTGGATCATCCATCAAACGAGGCTCAATCAGTCTGAGTCTATATTTTGCATCCAGCTCCTCGAATTCTTCCTCGAGTCTCTTCTTCTTTTTGAACTCTTAGTCATTGAATTTCTGTTCAGGTGATTTAACTTTTTGAAGGTTTTCACATTTTATGAGTCTTCGATATCTGCTCCACTCGTCTTCTCCGAAAAGAGTGATGGGCTGGTTGAACTGCCTAAGCTTTAGCTGAACTTCGAGTTTTGGAAGCGGAGGTGTATGGCTTGATTCATCGACGATTGCATTGTCATTTTCGTGAACCTTTTTAAGCAGTTCTTCTTCTTCGCCAGTCTTGATCTTTTTCTTGGCATGATAAAATTCGTCTGTATCGATGAGTCTCTGTACCAGCTTCTCTTGGATGACCCGCTCCTGTTCGCGTTGCTCGTCCTTAGCCTTTTTTTATTTTTCTTTCTCGACTTCGCCCTGGTTGACTATTTTTTTATCTCCGAGTTCTTGCTTCTTCTTGAGCATTAGTGACTTCAATGATTCCATCTTCGATAGTTCTGTACTTCTGAAATATGATGGCGCAAGAACTATTATTTAAGTGATTATTATTATGTTTATTATCTATTTTTTATATTAAATCTCGATTATAATATTAATCAAAAAGAGAAGTTTATTATATATATTGATTTGAAATCTATGGATCAGTAACTAGAAACCTATATTATTGTTTATAGGTTTATATCGAAAGCAAGGTTTGCAGATATATATATATATATGTATACATATATTGTTTTTAGATTATGATTGTTGAGACAAATTCATGTATCTACCTATGAATCTGACTTGAAAGATTTCCGTAAAATTTTCATAAAACTTACAATACATTGATATATGCTTAAACTATTTAAAGGTAAGAACATTATTTTATCACTCATTCATGTTTTTTCAAGAGATTCTTCGTTTCGAAAGGACATCAAAAGCCTCGATCCCGGTGTCACCCGCCCTCTTATAACTTGGGATTGCTTCATTCTTGCTCTCCAACAAAATCTATTGTTCTCTAATCTTCCTTTCTCCTTGTCTTTATCAAGTAAATACTTGAAAGATAATTTCTCATCGAATGAGCAGTCGTTCGCTTCAGATCCCTCATAGGCAACCCGGTCTCGAGACTTCAAAGCTTTGGCTAGTCCGGCAAGCACGATATTCAGGTATTCTTCGAATTGGTCTTTGTTGTTCTCTGTGAATTCGATGTGTTTTGCGTAGAATTCTATAAGTAATACATGAAGAGGCACTAGACCAGTGGGTAGTGATCGAAATAAGTTTTCAGTATTCTCTTGCAGAACCCTAAATCTTTGAAGTATTTCAGCATAAAATTGCAATACTCAATCACCACCAAACCCTATCAATTCGCTTTTGGTCTGGAACACCCTGAGCCTCGTATCATAGATTGCGCGAACGGTGTTGTATTATTTGGCCCTTATTTAAAGTTGGATGTGCCTCAAATAACATTCAGCCACGCCTAAATAGTCATAATATTTAAAATTTAGAATAGGATGGATATGAGATATTATTTTTAGATACTTTTTCTTTTCTCCATATCGATATATAGTTCGCGAGCTCGGCTGGGTAACTCTTTTTCTTCAAGCTCGACCCACTGGAACCACAGGTGCATACTGAACTTTGTGAAGAACACGGAGTGAATTCTGAATAGTTCCAGAACACGAGCTGGGTTTCCCAGTCGATATTATAAGAACAGAAAGTATTAATCCCAGAGGGACTCGTTGTCACACTGGGACAGTAAAGCTCGTTCGTAAATTGCGGGAAGGTCTTCAATGCGTCCTGCATTCTTGAGATATTGAATGTACTGTCTCCAAGTGGCGAGTTTTCCGTTGGCAGGTTAATATTCTTCGAGAGTGAGACTGTCCTCGAACTGGATTCTGGCTCTCCACTCTTGTTTGGTGTGATCGTAGATCCTCTTCGCAGTTTCCTTCATGATGCTCTTGATTTTGAGTTCTGTATAATCAATGTATTTAATTTTTTTTAAAGTATTTTTTTAAATATCTATATCTGCTACCTTCTTGTTCTGTGATTCGTTCTGATCGGGCTGTATAATATAGTTGTTCGGGGGTCATTTCAGTGATCCACATGGACGCATCGCTCCACAACAGGTCCAGCTCTCGAAAAGGAATGGATAGCATCCGCTTGATGGCGGCAAACGTCTTGACAGAGTCTTTCTCCATATCAAAGTATTGTTGATATAGTGTGTGCGCGTCAGGATGATGCCCTGCCGTGAACACTGCCCTCTCCAGTTCTTTCTTGAGGAATTCGCGGTCTGACTTGGAAACTTCTTTCCTGAGCCAACCCAGATAGGATGTCCAAAGTTTCAAGCATTTGGGATTCTTAAATATAGATATTTGATATCTTTGGAAAATTAACAAAAAACAAAGAAGTTAATAAAAATATATATCCAGATATATATTGAAACCAAATAATGGTTGCTTACATTTTCAAGCATTCGAGTTTCCCTTTGTTTGAAAGACTCCACGTTGCCAGCTGTATCCAGTATTCTGCGGAGAAGGGGTAGGTTTATAGGAAGGTTTCGAGGTATTCTCCAAGCTTCTGGGAATCCGAATACAAGTCGAGGAAATTTCTCCAGCTGGCATATTTTTCCTGGAATGTGCAGCTGTCATCTGCTTTGACAAGTTGGTAAGCTTCTGATTAACTTTGATAATTTTCTATGAAATTATGGTTGTTATTATTGTTTCTCGGCTAAACCTTCAGCATATCTTTATTTATTTATTTCTTTCAATAAATTGAAAATAATATTTAATTGAAATAATAAAGAAGCTCATTTTTTTCCGAGATGAATTTATACAAATTCTTATATTTTTTGAATTAATGCAACTGAATTTGGATCAAATGTTGTAGATCTTTATATGATTGGCTTATTATCATTAGTTTTAAACATATGCGTAAGAGATCCAATCCCCTGAATGGCTTTAGCTAACAGACTCTAATCTTATCCACTACCGAAACGAGCCAACATTGTTTTTCTCCAGCAAACCCTTTCTTGTTTATTTTCTAATCTTCAAACCACACTTCCAAAGTTTTTCGGTTTCCTATTTCTAACTTGGAAACTGTTTCAAAAAATTCTCTAGCTGTTCACGAGTGTGGACGTGCTCCACAATCCTTAACTTCCAATGCTTCAGTTCCTATTGGTCTTCTGAATAAAAATACATGATCCTCACTCGTACCTGTTTGAAAGCTATATTTTTGGCGACATCGAGGTTGATGGATTGATTCGCGTAGCATTACCATAACGAATTTTCGATTATTTTGTCCGCATATGCTTTCCTGACATCATTGTCATCCTTGCCTTTCATTGCTAGTTTCTCTACTTTATATTCGTGTACAATAAGGCATTCAGATCTTTTGTCGATTGGCAAAAACAGATGGCCCACTCTTTTTTTATATTAACCGTAAGCCTTCTAAGATTTTATGTGAGAATTATTTTTAGTCAATGTCGAATAGACTTCCAACATTCCTCCGACCAGTTCTTAAAAGTCGCTTTCGTTGCGTGTTTTATCGTAGTATTTCAACGATATACTTTTGTTAATGCCTCTACAATACTCTTCCGTCTTTTCAAAATTATTCATTAACTTATAAAGTTACTCTTCATTTAAATCTATTCCGACCTTCGCCCATACCTTCAAATTTCTCAGATTTTTACTGAGAAAGTGGTTAGTTTACTTATTCGGCACTTAGAGCCTATCAATAGTTTTTGGTGATATCGTCAGATACCCAGTTCGAAAAAGAATTTCAATGAAGCTCTAAGGACTGAAGAGGTATTTCACTTAAGCCTTGGCCCTCACTTTGTATTCTATACTACCAGTATCCATCAATTTTTTAAAAGTCATATAATTTTTTTTGAACAACTTCGCCGATAATATTTCTTCTTTATATGTGTTTACCCAAAAAGATTTTAAATAATCTTCAGCTTTGCGATATCTTATCTACAAGCAACTCATCACCGACCTTGGGTTGTAAATGGATGTGTCTTCCACGTTGTATCCGCCACACCAATCTTTCAACTCATTCCTAAATATTTCCTGTTCCCTAGGGTCTTTCAAAGTTTTTGAAACGACTTAGTCAACATCTTCTTGTGTGAATCCAAAATATTTACTAAAATGCGTGTCTATGAGGGAAATTTCCTGCATGTTATTGAGCAATGAAAAGTTTTTCGCTGCCACTCTCAAAATTCCCATCATTACAACTTTTTCCAGAACTCTAGTATCCTTATTTTACTCAAATAATCCTGATAAAAAATCGGTAACGATTGAGAGAAGTTTACTGTGTTCCATCACATCTGCCATTGGTCGATCATATTAATCGATAATGAGATAGGGTTTTTTTCCGGTGTATCTGAAGATCAGAGTCGCGAGTTGGTTAAGAGAACTTTTTAGCTAAGAATAGCTCAATATCAATGAGTGGGATTTTGACATATATCCTCTGAATACGCGAATATCGTCCCCCAATATCCCTTCAAGGCAATTGAATTTGTGTTTTTTAATTAGACGATCTACCTCCTTTTCTAATTATGATAATGTCATCAATTATTTGTAATCTTTAGATGAGTCTTTAAAAATCTAGATTGCTTTTATCAACATCATCCGATAGAGATATATATGTGTATTGTAGAGATAAGTGATCGATTCCCGAAAAGTCTCAACGATACTATTTTATGTTGGAGATTATATTTTCTTAGCCTGTATGCCATGCCCAAGGGTGGGCATAGTGAAAAAGATTACGTGAGTTGATCCGAGGAGATCCATTGTTGTTTTATCTTCAGCAATCGCCAATCGCCGATACAAATGTTTGTCTAGCCCCAATCCTCCTTAAAACAGCACCTTTCGAGGATTAGGTACCACAAGCCGTCCTTCCTGATCGTACTCAGGGTGGAAGAAAGTTTACACCATACTGAGGATTTTAGTTTTTCCAAAACTTAGAGGCATCATAATTAGAACGGATTTTTAGTATTTTAAAATCTCCTGGATGAACAACGATTTATCGATAAACACATCCGTCTTCACCAAATCAGAAAAAGTATTTGTGTACACAGGAAACTTCATTCTAGGTTGCATCGCCTTCGTTCTCCCATTTATTTGATCTTGGCTTTCCTTCAGAGTATCTTCGAAGTTTTTATTTGCTTCTGATATAAATTCTTTATGGTTCTTGGAAGTGGACATTTGCCAGTAAGGCCTTTTGAGGATTCTTTAGACTCTGGCAATGCTGGAAATACTGACAGGCGGCACTGGACCCCTATGAAAATGTCTCATGATTGGAGAATAAAGTGACCTTAGTTTAGGAAACATTTTTAACATTGAAGGTAGTATCTGATAATTATAAAGTAAATTAAAATATTATGACGGATCTTTGATATTTAATGGATTAGATAAAATCTAATTGTGGCTAATCTTTAAAAAATTAAAAAAACTAGTTTAATTAATGAGTAAATGATTCCAAGCGATTTGGGCCTACCCCTTGTCAAAGTTGTTTCCCGAATATAATAAAAAAAAATTCACTAATATCATTTTACATGTTTTTTTTATTATCAGAAAAGTGCTGATCAGGTCCTTACAGACTGATCGACTAAGGAAATTGAATATTTGTTTAAAAAAAATATATATATTTTTTTTTTATTATATTTATATTCTATTACTATTACTATTTTGTATATTAAAAAAAAACATATTACTTTCTTATTGAGTTTAGCTGTATTTGTAAAAACCCAAAAAAATAAAATTAATTTATAAAAAATGATTATTATACTTTTATACTGCAATACAAATATATATATATATATTGTTATTACTCTCCAACAATTAGTTAAAAAAAATATATATTATATAATGCACATTTCTAGGGGTTCGAAACAAGACTCAACTTAAACCAAACCACTAAGTTCTAAATTCCTACCTCGGTATATCTCCTGCTTAAACATCCAATCTCCCATTTAGAAAAAATCTACAAATCGTATCCCCACCTAGAACCACTACTTCATTTATTTATTTTGTTTTTTTATTACTTTGTTTAATATGCATCCATATAAAAAAATATATAATTGAAGAGTCAAAGATTAAAGGAATTAATAACAAAAAATACTCGATGAGAATCGCAGCTACATCTACGCCTCGCCCAGGTCTCCAGATAACGTGAAACACGCCCCCACTGCGACAACCGAGTCGAGGGTCTACGACATTTCCGAATCCTCAAATACCAACAAAAGCCATCTGACCAAAAGATCAAAGTATAGTCAGGCAAGCTTCTTGCAAAAGTCGACTTTATCGAAAGTATGTCAGGAGAGTGGCACTCAGAAGCTGGACAGAAAAATATACCTGCAAACTGAACAAATTGCAACGTTGAGATTGGCTAAAAATAACTGTCGTCAGCGACTAGACTATCTAACAAAAGAGATAACGAAATAGCAGTTAAAAACAATCGAGAAAATAAAAAAACTCTCACAGGCAATACGAAATCGATTCCATTAAAAACAATAACATGGATAGTGATCAGAAGAAGCTCTCAAAAGTTTTGAAAAAAATAAGATAATTAACATAAAAAATCTACTATTTGTTTGTTTTTATTGTTCACGATTTGGAAAAAATGTTTATCAAACAATAAACTATTTCGTCAATAAAATAAAAGGTTAATCAATCATAACATTATTTTTTCATTTTTTTTTATGATGTAGTAAACAGAACTTAAATTGATAAGACAGTAGTACGTTTTATTTTTAATTTTTCAAGAATCAAACATAATTGTTCGGAAAGAAATACATATGCCCACTTAGTTAAAGTGAAGCCAAAATATTATCTATAAATTATTATTTTAAAACAAAAAATACATCAATCATTTTTATAAAAAAAAAAAAAACTAGCATATTTTTCTCTTCTGTGATAGTATCAGAAAGAAAATAAAAATAAAAAAGTTGATGTATTTTTTATTATCCTCAAACTTAAATTTTTGCATACATTTTAATTAACATTTTTCATCAAAATTTAACTTTATTTTCAGTGTTCGCCACTGATTCCCAGATAAAAAAATAGAGATATCAAAATGAAATAATAAAAAAGAATACATAACAATCTTGAACATCCATATTAGTTTGTATGTATTTATATTTTAAAAAACTAAATTAATGATCCACATCTACATATTTTTTATATCATGTTTAGTTAAATATTCGTAAAGTAGGGCCTATCTCTCATCCTTCAAACTCACAAACTAAACCTTCAAGCCCACCCTCACTTTCGAATACCCACACGTTGACAATCCTATCCTCATCTGCTCTCTCCGAGACATCGCCTCATCAGCCAAGTTTAGCTGGCAAATGTCCGAGGCACTCCTCCTCACCAATACTTCTATCGATAAGGTCACCTTTACCTTTCATTCCTACTGGCCCGAGGGCAAGGTTGACTAGATGACTTTCGACTACTACATTTACTCGAATGATTCCGATAATAGGATTTAGAGTTTCAGACTAACGATAAGTTCCCATCAAACCCATTTGCCGAGCCCAAATATGAATCCCATGAATCCCAAATTATTGCTTATGTTTCCGGTTGGATTTTCTAATTTATAATACACTAGTAGGATGAACTATGTAATAATCAATGTTGATGTCAAAATATATGCAATCCACTACATGCCTATGGGATTCTAAGCATATCAGCAAGGAAACCTGTTGGAGTACTACTGTGTACTTATTGATAGTGACCCGTACCCCGAATATCCACAATTAAAAAGTCATTAAGTTGATAAAGTGAAAGATGGAGAATACATCATGACAAATACATTTTCCTAGAATTTCACGTTCTTTACGGGACTGAGAGGGGTTTACAACTATAGTGGAAGAGGAGAGTTTGTCCAAGATGAAACACATATCGCATTCAAGGACTATAATTTAAGTGGATATGGACTTAATTTGTTTCCAATCCCTAAGAGCGACTTGATCGATACGAGAGCTTATTCTCTCGAACCTATGGTGATTTGTGAATAAACCCGAGCTCCCATAGAAGTGATCGCTGTTTTTGTGTCGCTCGGCCTGATAGTGGCCCTTCTTTGCTATGTAAGTTATAAAAGTCGTCTTCTGAAGAACAGTACAATAAATAGGTTCGTTGGCGAATCAACTACATAGAATTAGTTCAAAACATGTAAATCCTGCGGAACAGTTTTCCATATATCTGTTTAATCGACTGCCACATCATGTCCAGAATGTAGACATTGATTTTTTAATCGTTAATCGCATAATAAATAATTTATATATTTAGGAATTTATGTTTAAAAAGAAATATAAAATAGTTAAACACTAAAAATTATTTCATTTTTTTATTGTAGTATAATAGAAGTTAGCATATAGTAAATTTTTATTTGATTAAAGTTAACTACCAATTAATAGAATCTTGAGAAAATAACAAAATTGTATAGTATTATGAATTCTTGCATTTTTCAATCACCCTATCCTTTCAATCGATTTTGAAGGAGTCTTTGCAGATTTCTTACAAAAGATGGCAGTTTTTTTCTCCCTTAGTGTTTTCATTAAGGAGAATGCTTCTATGATCGAATTATACAATTCCAAAAAGGACTTCCCAGACTTATTTTTAAGTAAAATCAGGTCCTCCTCGTTGTTTACTTCCTGGTGTTTTGCGAGGGCGATTGCTCCTAGTGCCAGATTGATGTATTGTTTTTAATTGCTATGCTGGCTGGGGTGGCTAAGTCGCAGTCGATCCAGACGGTCTTGTTGGTCCTTGCGTTTTCCCAGGTACGATCCGGACCAGACAGTCTGTAAAGTGGGAATGGTGGCTGACTTTGTAAGGCATTCTTCTTTATAAAATTGCTATGAGTTTAACTATAAAATACTTTCAGTCTAGACATCACGCTCCATTATTATCTATATTGTTTATTATTTGTAAATAAACGCATCTATAATTAAATACACAGTTTAAATAAGAAATTTAAAATATTTATGTGTTTATTTTAATAACTCCTAAAGCTTAGAAGCCTCTCAGTCTGTTTTCCTTGTTTATAATTATAAAATTGTCAATGTTTTCAACGGAGGTGGGAATATTTGTATTAGTTTTTAATGGATCTATATCCAAAATAATTAATTATTATGATGGATAATGTCTGAGATTGAACGTTCAAATAAAGAGAGAGGTTTAAGTGCAGCAGAAAAACAAGTGTTTGATTAAATTTCTCTATCAAATTTATGTTATGCACAAAATTGTATATTCTCTGATTGTTTCATAAGATATAGAACCACACTTAAGCCATTTAAAGATACATAGAAGTTTGAATATAATCTCAAATTTAGTTTGTTATTTTTCATATTATTCATTTTTAAAAAATACTTCATACTATTTTTCAAAAAAAATATTTAACAAATCAAATCTATATCGTTTAACTTCATGAGCATTTGTTGTTTCATCATGAAAAAAATTGAGTGTTTTTTATAAATCGCTGCAAATAATATTTGATTTGCAACAAATTTAAAAGAAAAATACAGCAAAAATCAAAGTCCTTTAAGGAAGGTGCCTAAAACATAAGTCGCCAAAAAGACAAGCACCATCAGAGGTAATACTATGTGATAATTGCTGAGGTTCTTACTTTCCACAATCTTTATATCATTTTCATGTATTAGTTACTTGTAATTGGTCTTTAAATCGTTCAATCCTGTCTTCAGCTGCTAGTTCTTTGCCCTTTCTGCCTCTAATTTATCCATGAGGTCTTCTTTGTAAATTTTAGAAGGAGATTTCCTGAGAGCCTGTGTTATTGTTTTAATTTCCGAGGCGTTCTTCGGTGACTATTTTTTCGGTGATTCGACCTCGCAGCTTTCAATGATTTCTACTTGCTGTTTTTTGACTGAATACGGATCAAGGCTGCTTATTTTTTTATCTCGTGTCTAAAAAAAAATCGATATTTTTTTTATTATTTATTTGATAAATACTTATTTTGCGATGAAAGCCCATGAAACTTGGAGCTTGAGTTTTTTTGCTCTATTCATATCCATTTTTTTCAACTCAATTGGTACTCTTTTTTCCGACTTTTATTAAACCGTTCCTTCATGAATTTTGACTTCAATCGATTATATTTCAGTTGATTTGATCTAAGAACATAAAAAATGAATAATATACAATGAATACAATTTTTGTTTATATGATTGGTATTTATGATGTATATCTTTTCTGTACCTTGAACAGAATCGGTTGCACCGACTTATTGACCAAAAGAAGATCAACTGTTTTATGTGTGTTTGTGAAAGATATACTTTTCGGGATTACTAGACCTTATTCTATCATTTGTCTATTTTAATTTTTTATAAATACTATTATTAAGTATATCACCTTATATTTCATTCTAACTATATACATACATCTAGAGTCTCGAATACATTTTATATCAGTGAAAAAAAAAAATATATTAATTTATTAAATTATTGATAATATTAAATATAATTATTAGTACTTTATAATTACAAAAAGTGAATATTGCAAATAATTTAATAAAAAGTATTAGATTAAACAAAGCTAAAAAATAAAATTTAGATAAAGCTAAGAAAACAATTCATTCATGGGAAACTCTTGCGCAGGCGAAAAGAAGTAATCCGCACATAAAACAACTGAAGATTAAGCCAAACCCAAAACAAATGGTGCAGGACAGACGAACAATCGAATTGACAAACCCGCGCACGATCTAAAAGTAGCATCCCACTTCCCGATCGAAAGCAACATTGCCGGCCCACACTGATCCTTTTACATATTAATTTTTATAGGACTCAAATCCCTCAACCTCTTTTTTTATCGTTGTAACTTAAAAATAGCGAAGCCGTTTTAAACCTTTATTGGGATTAATTTGGTTGAAATAATAATCTGAGCACTCTCCGAAAAAGCTTTAAAAAAAAAAATCACAATATTAAAATACAATAATAACCATAACAATAAATAGAGTATTCTAAACTTAAAGGATGATTGAAAATATTGTTGCCAAAAAGACCATCTACTATTCGTTTTTCGAAGCATTCGAATCTCACCACCTTCAGAAGTTCTTTGACTACCACAACTTCATCGAGAAGCTGATCATCCACTTGGGGGAGGATTGGAGGATTTAATCAAATTTACTCTGGGACGAGTATCAGAACCCGCAGCAGGAACCCGACGCATACAGCAATATCTTTAACATATTTCTTGAAGTTTACTTAGCAGGCAGGCTGAACTCTGAGTCTATACAAGATCCACGGTCGGAAAATTAGCTTATTGATGAATATCACGACAAAGTTGTAATTGAGTTCACAAAAAATCTTTCTCACCTCGAACCTCACGTCGTTGCTGGGGTGGGAGACACTCTCACTTTCAAGACTTTGACAGTTGGTTTCTATGTTAGTGCTATTGAGATATGGCAAAATATCTTCAAAAGCGAATACGAATCTCCAGAATACGGAGCCTCGAGTGGGACTCCTGGGCTGGTGCCTTTAGTAATCTCTATCGAGGACAGCAGCGTCCAAGGGGAGCAGCGTAAGGTCAGGAAGATGTCGACGAATCGGTCAGAGAGTGTGAGGCTCGCTATGGACAAAATGGAGCTGGTTAGCCAAACATAATGTCATAATAATAACAATAACCCAACAAGCAGTCCGAGTCCATAGAAGCGCCCAGGTCGTAATCTTAATTGGTCGAAATTTGACACGAGCAGCAAATATAGTAGCCAATCAGCGAGGCAACAAAAAGCAAGATCACGAATAACATCCGCGGCAGCTCATCGAAGTGGCAGCTTGTATCTAGCTTTCTGGTAAGCATGCTGCAGATTAAAGTCGAAGAGGACATCAGCAATAAGAAAGAAGGAGAACAGTAGCCGTTGCGGGTGATTCGGGTCGTGCGTGTGTGCAAATAGTTTTATCACGCAGTATGCGTGATATGGCTTTTATTTAACGCAAAGAAAAACTACTCCCTAAAATACAAATAGTATGAGAGTTACGTCAGCTACGTATTGTCTGAAAATTGGAAACCGAAGTAAAAAGAAATAATTATTATAGTTAAAAATACTAATTATAATTTTTAAATTGTAAGTTATTCAATCGCTTTGAAACTCACATATAATGTGCTGGTGAAAGAATGGAACCAGATTGTCAGGGAACATGCTATCAACCTCAACGAGGACCATGAAGTCATGAAGATATTTCTTGAGAGGGTCAGATCAACACTATTCAACACCTGGAACATTCGACTCTCCAACATTAATCCAGAATTCTTCATGTGATCTCTCCTTATTTTTTTTAAATAGTAATTATCATGTAATATATATTTATATTTTCATCATCCTACTTACTCATTTAAATTGTTAACATATAGATATATTTTTAAAATATATAATTCATTGTTTTATCAGGATTTATTTGCCAATTATAAGAGTGTTATTGGCAATTAATACTATGTGATATTATATTCAACTAAAAATCACTTCGACCTGCCAGACGAGCTATGCTGGATGGTATGAGATTTATCAAGTGAATTCAACCTCGGAAACTCTTCCTCTACGTTGGCTCTGGTTGTTTTCATCCTCGGTCTTCTCACTTCCTCGCTTTGTTCTTGCTTGATCGGATAATTATTTCCGATTAAAACCCGCGCTTCGTAACCTCGCAGTCTCAACTCCACTGAGGCTTTGTCCTTAAGTGGTTCGATGATCCCTTCTGCCTCCTCCTCAACCACAGCCTCGATTTA
>NW_028281761.1:0-31518 GCF_059751285.1 Brachycentrus maculatus | reverse complement strand
TGTTCCGATTCAATCAGGCCCAATGTTGGGTTATTCTGATATGCGAGAAGTATTGCTTTGGGTTCAAACTCAAAAATCGGCAACTGTAAAATTTGTGTATTGGGATAAAGAAAAACCAGCAAAAAAATACACCACCGATGCCGTAAAAACCGAAAAACAAACGGCTTTTGTAGCTCGTTGCATTGCCGACGAAGTGTTGCCAAGTAAAAAATATGATTATGAGGTGTATGTAGATAATAAAAAAATGACGTTTAAGTATCCATTAACTTTTCAAACACAAGTTTTATGGAAATTCAGAACCGACCCACCAAATTTTAAAGCCGCCGTAGGAAGTTGTTTTTATGTAAACGAAGAGGAATTTGACCGCCCTGGAAAACCCTACGGCACAGATTTTGAAATACTGACAAGTATTTATAACCAACACCCAGATTTAATGATTTGGGGTGGCGATAATCTTTATACTCGTGAAGGCGATTGGACAAAAACGGGCATGAATCATCGTTATACGCATACACGTTCCTTTGCACCGTTGCAACCGTTGCTGGCAAGCACGCATCATTATGCTACTTGGGACGACCATGATGGCGGAGCAAATGATAATGATAGGAGTAATCCTTTGAAAGGCGTTGCTACCGAAGCTTTCCGAAATTTTTGGGGGAATCCTAATTATATCTTTGGTAATGAGGGAGTTACAGGAACTTTTCTTTGGTCAGATGTGCAATTTTTTCTAATGGATAACCGTTCATGGAGAACCCCCGACGATAGAAGAGAAACAGGAAAAAGAGAATATTTAGGCGAAAAACAAATACAATGGCTAATTGATGCTTTAAAATACTCTGATGCCAGTTTTAAAATTGTGGTAATAGGAGGGCAGGTAGTAAACCCAGCAAAAGTGTTTGAAAACATGGCAACTTATGAAACCGAACGTCAAGAATTACTTGATTTAATTACCAAAGAAAATATAAAAGGGGTGGTATTTCTCACAGGCGACCGCCACCATACTTCTCTACAAAAACTAGAAAGAGCAGGTACATATCCTTTATACGATTTAACCGTTTCTGCTCTAACATCGGGCGTATTTACACCTGCCAAAGAAGAAGCGATTGCTCCGTTGGTTGAAAATACCTTAGTTACGAAACATAATTTTGGTATTTTAGAGTTTTCGGGCAAGAAAAATGATAGAATTATGAAAATTAATATCTTAGATAAAGATGGCAAAGAACTTTGGACAAAAGAAATTAGAGCAAGCGAATTAAAATAAATCGTAGCATAGGTTTCTAACCTGTCCCAAAAAAAGTATATTAAAATGAAAAATACAAAAAGAGTTTTTGCTTTAATTCTACTAATTTTAGGAATAAGCAATCAAGTAAATGCTCAAAACTGTAAAATAGAAAAAATTAAAAAAACTGATGCAGAATGGCTAAAACAACTAACACCACTTCAATTTCAAGTTACTCGACGAGCAGGTACAGAACGAGCTTATTCAGGAATTTATGCCAATAATCACCAAAAAGGCAATTATTACTGCATTTGTTGCGATTTAGAGTTATTTAGTTCCGAAACAAAGTTTGAATCTGGCACGGGTTGGCCTAGTTTTTATCAGTCGGTTAATAAATGTAATGTCGTAGTTTCTACCGATAATACCCTCGGAATGGTGCGAGATGAAGTACATTGTGCTAGATGCAATGCTCATTTAGGACACGTTTTTGAAGATGGACCCAAACCAACAGGTTTGCGGTATTGCATGAATTCGGCAAGTTTGAAATTTGTTAAAAAATAATCATAATTTGTTAAAAAATAATCATAAAATGAACAAAAACGTATTTCTTATTTTAGTTTTAATGATGCTTAACCCTTATGCTTCATTCGCTCAAATTGTTTATAAACAAGCTAAAAAAGCGTCAAAAAATAAGACTTGGAAATTAATTTGGAGCGATGAATTTAACTACAAAGGCTTGCCCGATTCTACCAAATGGGCGTATGATGTAGGGTATAGTTTTAATAATGAAAAGCAATATTACAAAGAAAAATCATTGGAAAATTCTAACGTAAATGATGGAAATTTATCCATTATTGCCCTAAAAGATGATTCTTTACACTATACTTCGGCACGTTTAATAAGCTACGGAAAGAAAAGTTTTCAATATGGAAAAATTGAAGCGAGGGCAAAATTGCCTCGTGGAAAAGGAAATTGGCCTGCCATTTGGTTGCTTCCTGAAACTCGAAATAATAAAACTGAAAAATGGCCTTTGTGTGGCGAAATTGACATCATGGAACACGTTGGAAAAGATGAAAATATGATTCATGTAAGCCTGCATTCGGAATTGTATAATCATATTAAAAATACGCAAGTAACTCATTTTGAGCGACTTACGGACGTGGTAAATGAGTTTCATACTTACGGAATTGAATGGACGGCAGAAGATATTAAATTTTTTATTGATAATAAATTATTTTATCAAGCTAAAAAAGGAGAAAATAATCACGTAAAAACCAACGAAGGTTGGCCTTTCGATAAGCCTTATTATATAATTTTAAACCTTGCCATCGGTGGCGATTGGGGCGGCGAAATTGATGAAAGCATTTTTCCGCAAAAACTAGAAATTGATTATGTGAGGGTTTTTCAAGAAAAATAAATTACGTTATTACATGATTATTTAAGGTTTTTAATTGATTATCATTGAATACTGATTAATTTTGGGCAATTATTTCTTTTATCGAAATAATTGCCCATTTTTTTATTCAACAAAAAATCAAGCAAAGCAAAGTGAGTAATACAGAATTTATTTACAAATATTTAAACAATGCTTCCCCAACGGGTTTTGAGGCAAGTGGACAACAAATTTGGTTAGATTACCTAAAACCTTACATTGATGAGCAATTAGTAGATGTATATGGCACAGCCGTAGGGGTAATAAATCCTGGAAAAGAATATAAAGTTGTCATTGAAGCCCATTCTGACGAAATTTCTTGGTTTGTAAATTATATTACTGATGATGGCTATATTTATGTGCGTCGAAATGGCGGTTCTGACCACCAAATTGCCCCTTCAAAACGTGTAAATATTCATACAAAAAAAGGAATTGTAAAAGGCATTTTTGGCTGGCCTGCCATTCATGTACGTGATGCCGCTACCGAAGAAAAACCAACGCTAAAAAATATCTTTATAGATTGCGGAGCTTCGTCTAAAAAGGAACTCGAAGAAATGGGCGTTCATGTAGGTTGTGTAATAACTTTCGTAGATGAACTCATGGAATTGAACGAAAAATACTTCGTTGGGCGTGCCTTAGATAACCGCATGGGTGGCGTAATAATTGCCGAAGTTGCCAAACGATTAAAAGAAAATAACATTCAGTTGCCTTATACCTTGTATATCGTAAATTCGGTGCAGGAGGAAATTGGCTTGCGTGGCTCAGAAATGATTTCTCGCAGATTAAAACCAAATGTAGCCATTTGCTGTGATGTAATCCATGATACGCAATCGCCGATGTACAACAAAAAAACGGACGGAGATTTGGCTTGTGGTAAAGGTCCAGTTTTGACATACGGCCCCGCTGTACAAAATAATTTATTGAATTTTATTATTGACGTAGTCGAAGAAAAACAAATTCCATTCCAACGAGCAGCAGCCAGCCGTTCAACAGGCACAGATACCGATTCGTTTGCTTATTCTGCCGAAGGCGTGGCATCTGCTTTAATTTCGTTGCCCCAAAAATATATGCACACCACCGTAGAAATGTGTGCCAAAGCCGACATTGAAGCCTGTATAAATATGTATTATGAGGTTTTATTAAAACTAGAAGCAGGGCAAGATTTTGCTTATATTAAATAATATTTTTGCTATTTTATAACTATAATTTCAAATTCTTATGAAAAATAAAATTCTTTTCGGTGTATCACTTTTGTTTGGTTTACTATTTATTAATGCAGGTTTTGATAAATTTTTGCACTATATGCCCATGCCCGAAATGTCTGTGAATATGCAGAAAGCCATGAAAGCATTTACCGAAATAGGCTGGCTCATGCCCTTAGTAGGCGTTGCCGAAATAATAGGTTGACTTTTAATTATCATGCCAAAAACAAGAGCCTTGGGAGCTTTAATAAGTTTTCCTGTAATGGTAGGTATTTTGCTCACAAATACCATAACCGATGCAAGTGGTTTACCTATTGCCCTCGTTTTTTCTGCTATTTTAGGCTGGATTATTTATGAAAATAGAGAAAAATATGTACCTCTACTAAAATAAAATTCCTTACCTGCCATTCATTTTGTATGCTTTTTAATTCTTTACAGTTTATTATTTTCTTCATAGTTGTTACGTTGGCATATTTTAGTTTGCCTCAACGTGGCAGAATTTGGCTATTATTGGGTGCGAGTTGCTATTTTTATATGGCATTTCGCCCCATTTATATTCTCATTCTTTTTTTTACAATAATTGTAGATTATTACGCAGGTATTTGGCTCGAAAAAACCGAAGGGAAACAACGAAAAACGCTTTTAATTGCCAGTTTAATTACCAATATCGGCTTTTTGGCAATCTTTAAATACTACAATTTTTTTAATCAAAACCTTAGTTTTTTCTTAGGAAAATTACATTCCGAAAACCCAATTCCATTTCTAGATTTTATATTGCCAATAGGCTTGTCGTTTCATACCTTTCAGGCAATGAGTTATACCATTGAAGTTTATCGAGGCAACCAAAAAGCCGAAAAAGACTTTATTACCTATGCCCTTTATGTCATGTTTTACCCCCAATTAGTGGCAGGACCAATTGAACGACCGCAGAATATTTTGTGGCAATTTCATACATATTTAAAATATGATTTTGAGAATATCAAGGCAGGTTTATTAAGAATGGCATGGGGTTTTTTCAAGAAAGTAGTTATTGCCGACCGCCTAAAAATAATGGTCGATTCGTGCTACGATAACCCTGCCAACCACAACGGCTTGACGCTTTTGGTGGCAACAATTTTCTTTACTTTTGAAATTTATTGCGATTTTTCGGGCTATTCTGATATTGCACTTGGCTCAGCACGAGTAATGGGTTTTGATTTGATGGAAAACTTTGAAACACCTTATTTCTCCACCTCAATTTCGGAGTTTTGGCGGCGTTGGCATATTTCGCTTTCCACATGGTTTCGAGATTATTTATACATTCCTTTGGGTGGAAATAAGGTTTCGGAAGCTCGAAAATATTTTAATCAATTCTTTGTTTTCATGGTCAGCGGTTTGTGGCATGGAGCTGCTTGGACGTTTATTGTTTGGGGAAGTTTGCATGGTTTGTATTTAATTTTAGCCATTCTTAGGAAAAAATATTTTAATTATAAAGTATTTGATAATCAGTTAGTTAAGTTGTTTAATTTGCCTTTTACATTTATTTTAGTAATGCTTGCTTGGGTGTTTTTTAGGGCAACGAGTTTGGGTAAATCGTTTATGATTTTAAAGAAAATATTTACCCTAACTATGCACGATTTTGTCGTTTCGCCAATGTCATCAAGAGAAATGATTTTTTGTTGGTTGCTAATTGCTTTTTTGATATTTAAGGATTATTTCTTTAATAAAATATCTACTAAAAATACGGTTAAATTTTCTTTTTTATTTATACTAATAATGGCTGTTAATTACATTTTTGGGGTGTTTTCATCAAGCCAATTTATCTATTTTCAGTTTTAATTTTTTTACCACGAAGGCACTAAGTTCATAAAGCTACACTAGTGATACTACGTGAACTTAGTGCCTTCGTGGTAAAATAACATATAAATAAATGTCCTTAACAGCCGCCATTGACTTTGGAAACACCTTTGCCAAAATTGGATTTTTTCAAGAAAATGAATTAATAGAAACACACAAAGGATTAACCAACGAAGCATTACAAAATTGCTTAAAAGAAAAATTATTTGAACAAATAATTATATCATCAGTAACCAAAAGCCATGAAGAATTAGCCGAAATTTTTAAGGATTTTTCTACTAAAATTATTCTTTCGCCAAGCACGCCATTGCCCATTGATAAAAATTATGACACGCCCGAAACCTTAGGTGCTGACAGATTAGCAGCGGCAGTAGGAGCAAATTTTTTATTTCCGAAAGATAATTGTTTAATTATCGACATGGGAACTGCCATAAAATATGATTATGTTTCAGCCGCTTATGACGGCAAACGACCTGCTTTTCAAGGCGGTATAATTTCGCTCGGCAAACGAATACGATTTGAGGCACTTCATACGTTTACTAAAAGGTTGCCTTTGCTAGAAGAAGAAGGAATCCCTGATTTAGTAGGAAAAAGTACAAAAACGTGTATTCAGAGTGGTGTAATAAATGGCATAATTGCCGAAGTAAATGGCATAATTGATGAATATGAAGAAAAATTAGGAAAATGTACCATCATTTTGTGTGGCGGAGATGCTTCTTTCTTTGAAAGTCGAATAAAAAAGCCGACCTTTGCAGTCCCAAATTTAGTTTTAATTGGCTTAAATCGAATCTTGCTAGAAACAAATAATAAATCATAGGCTATCCATTAATTTATATAATGCCTTCACTGCCTATACATTGATACAATAAATAAATGTTAAAGAAAAAAAAAATACTTATTTGGTTGATAATCAGCACATTATCATATAGTTCTTTTGGGCAAGGCTCTGGAAATTCGCCGTATTCTGCCATCGGTATTGGTGAAATTCTGCCGAGTGGTTTTGCTAGTAATTACGGCGTAGGAGGGTCGGGCGTGAGTTTTTCAAATGGTATTTCCATTAATAATATTAATCCTGCCTTGATTGCAAAAAACCATTTTACGGTGTTTGATGTAGGTTTATTAGGCAATATTAAAACCTTAAAGTCGGCAAGCGAAACTCAAAAAACATTTGGAGGAACCCTCAATTATTTGGCAATGGCGTTTCCTGTTCGTCCCAAATATACTATTGGATTAATTTTTCAACCATATAGTAGTATCGACCATGAAGCCCGTTATTCAACAAAAATTGCAGGTTCTAGCATAGATTCTGTTAATTATATTTATAAAAGTACAGGCGGTTTATCAAAAGTAAGTTTGTCAAATGGCGTTCAATTAGGCAAATCGTTGTATCTCGGAGCAGAAGCAATTTATTATTTTGGAAGCACAAAAAGAGATACCACCACGCAATTGCAATTGTTTGATGGGCAAGATTATTATTTAAGATACACCGATAATACGCATTATAAAGGCGTAGGTTTAAAGGCAGGAATTGCCTATCAACAAAAAATAAATAAAGATTGGCAGGTTAATGTAGGCGGTACGTATGAGTTTCAGAGTTCATTAAATGGCAACGGTTTACGCAGTTTCTCGACCTTGGTAGATAACGGAAATGGTCCATCGCTATACAAAACGCCTGATACGCTAAGTATTTCACGAGGAAATATACAATTGCCTGATAGATATACCGTTGGAATTAGCTTAGAAAGTCCTTTTAAATGGTATTTTACGGCAGATTATTCGGTGCAAAAGTTTTCTAAATTTAAGAATTTCTTAGGAAATGCCGACCCCAATTATACCGATGGTAAAACATTCTCGGTAGGGGCAGAATATTTGCCCAAGGCTACCTCTACCAAATATTTGCAACAGGTTTCCTATCGTTTCGGTTTTCAATCTTCGCAAACACCTTATTTAGTAAATGGTGTGCAGGTAAAAGACCAGCACGTGAGTTTAGGAGCATCGTTGCCGTTGGGTAAAAATAGTTTAAAATTTGCGAACCTTGCCCTAATTTTTGGTAAACGTGGCACAACGCTTAATAACTTAGTACAAGAAAATTATACTCGAATTGTAGTTGGTTTTACGATTAATGATAGATGGTTTCAAAAAATAAGAATTGATTAATTAGTACTTATTTCATTTTAAGTAAACACAACTTTTATTTAATAATATTTTAAAAATAGAATTTACTTATAAGTGGTTTATTATCAAGGATTTATGATAAATGTTTTATATTTTTCATTCTACATTTAAAATTTTACATTTACTTAATCTATTGATTATCAACGGGTTAGTTGCTAATTAATAATTACGAATTTCTGTAATTGTATGCCTAGAAATATGCTTCAAGTAGCTTGTTCTTTTTTGTTTTGCTTAATAATTGGCTGTTTTTTTTCTTCTTGTGAAGAAAAAAAACAAAGCAAAGAAATTGTACAATACATAGGCCCAAGCCGAGTAACAGACAATTTAACGGTAATGTACAGCGATTCTGGCAAAGCAAAAATTAAGCTAACTACCGCCCAACAAATTGAATATTTAAACGAAGACCAATTTTACCCAAAAGCAGTTTATGTAACTTTTTATGATAAAAATACCGTAGAATATTCCTCGTTACGAGGCGATTCTGCTCGTTTTTTTAAGAATGAAGGCTACTATAAAGTGATGGGAAATGTGTTTTTCTTTAACCGAACGGCTCAACAAAGTTTGTATACCGATGAGTTAAATTGGAGTCCTGTCAAAAAAACACTTTATACCGATAAAAAAGTAAAAATTAATACCCCCACCGAAGAAATTCATGGTATTGGCATGGACGCTCAACAAGATTTTTCGAGCTATAAAATTAGAAAACCAACAGGTATTTTTGCTGTTGATTCTCTAATTACGAATTAATTTGTGATTAGCAATTTTCTAATTACAAATTAACAACTTCCTTCAAAAACTTCTCTGTTCCTGCTTGAACACCTTTCCAGTCGCCAGAAATAATATAGGAAGCAATCACATGATTTGCCGAATTTGGGAATGCTTCTTTTCGTTTTAAGTTTGCTGGCGTACCTAATTCGTCATACATTTTTAGCATGGCAGGTACAGAAACTACATTATCTTGTTCTTTTTCGTTTTTATAATAATATGCCAAATAAACAGGGCATTTTATTTTAGCAAAATTTTCGGGAAGCATGGCATGAGCAATAAAATTTTGTAAACTCACCAACGCTTCTAAACGGTAGTGTGCCGACCAATATTGATACTCTAATTTATTCTCCGATTTTGAATCTTTAAAATCACTTCCAATTACTTTTTTAGCAATTTGCAAACCCCACGGTTTTATTAAAAGTTCAGCCGTTGAGTCAAAAAGTTTCACACAAGGAGAATATAGCACAATGGCTTTAACTTCGGGGTGGTGCGATGTTAAATAAAGCGTCAAAGCCCCACCTGCCGATGTGCCAATGATTACAACTTCATTGCCCAATTCTTTCGCAATTGCTAAGGCTTTTTCGGCAGATGCCACATAATTATCAGCCGTTATGTTTGCCATTGTTTCATCACCTACATCTATTCCATGCCCTTCTAAGCGACTTAAATATAAATTAGCATGATATTTTTGGGCTAAATTTTTATGCACAGGGTCGCCCTCTGCTTGGCTTGCCGAATAGCCATGAAGATATAAAAATACGATAGGTGTTTTTTCTTTTTTTGTACTATCTGCCCAAATAATACGAGCTTCATTATCAGGTTTTAGTCCTTTTACCAGTTTTTCATCATCGTTTATTTTTTTTTCTAGCTCAACGAGCGAAGTTGGCAAATCAATTTTTGACGTTTTAAACGTTGGTTTTTCAGGCGTTGGTCCAAATAAATAAACCGCCGAAAGTAGGATAATAAGCCCCAGAAGAATAGATAAAAAAGTTTTCATTGATGAATGGTGTTTTAAATTTACTGTAAAATATGTTATTTGTTTCAATAAATACAAAAAAAGTATATTTTTTATTCAAAATTAAATTTTCACTCAATAAGTTTTGTAGTATATTTACGTTCAATCTTATTCGTATTTCAAGCAATGAAAGTATATAAATTAAGTAAAGAACAAGTTGCCTCTGCCCTTGGCGATGAAACCGTTATATTAAACCATGAAGCAGGAGCTTATTTGGTTTAAACGAAGTAGCCACACACGTTTGGAATATTCTCGAAAAAGAGCCAGCCAATTTTGATACCCTAAAAAATAGCATCATGGAATCGTTTGAGGTAGAAGAAAATGCTTGTGAGGAAGACCTAAATTTTTTACTAAAAGAACTTGTTGAACAAAAATTAGTAATAGTTGATTATGAATAATTTAAAATTATTTATAATCAACTACTTAGTATGATTTTTGGCAAGAAAGAATTAGTATATGATAAAATTTCGTAAGTATTGTGCTTTGCGTCGCACGTTGTATTTTTTGTGGTTTAAAGATGTTTTTGTAGATATTTATGCTCGTTTTATTTATAAACCTAGTTTAAAAAAACTACAAACCAGCAAATTGCCCAAAATTTTATTCTTTAATTCGGGGCATTTGGGCGATGCACTTATCATGTCGTATGCCTTGCCTGCTATCAAGGAAAAATACCCGAATGCTATTATTGATGTGGTTTGTGGCGAATGGTGCAACATTATTTTTAAGGATAATGCTTTGGTTAGAAAAGTAATTACACACAATCATTTTTTAACGAATCGCAAAAATATTTCGAGCATTGCCAAATTTATTAATCATCTCAAAACAGCTAAAACTGCCTTAAAAGAACTTAACAAAGAAGCCTATGATTATTCGATAGACGTTCGTTATTCGGCGGCAATTTCGCACTGGTTTTTGCCTTTTATGAAGGTAAAACACAGCCTTGGTTTTGGAACTCGTGGCTATGGTGGTTTGTTAGAAAAAGAGTTTTTTTACCCAATAAAGAATTTCATACTTACGAAATGATTTCTCTGTTGTTGAATGAAATTGATGTTCAAACAAATTTATTGGAAGTTGCCCCATATTTGCCCATACAAGCAGAAAATATTAGCAAAAAACTAGCAATTTCGGCTAATACGTTAGTAGTTTTTCCAGAATCTGGCGGAGAAGAAAAAATGTTTGAGGTTGATTTTTGGGTAAAAATATGTGAAAAAATACTAGTAGAAACGCCGTATTCGGTGCTATTGTGTGGCGAAAAACCCTTTACAAAAAACTTATTTCAAGAACTTCATCAGCAATTGGCAAGGTATGAAAATAGGATTACTTTTGCAGGAAAATTAACTCTGTCGGAAGTTGCCACCTTGCCCCAATTAGCAGGATCAGCTCTTACCTTAGATTCATTCCCAGCCCATCTTTGTTCAATTTTTTGTAAAACGGTAGTTTTGTCAAAACACGCAGGCGGCTTTCAATTTTACCCATTAAGCAACGAAAAAACGTTGATGTTGCACGACCATTTTTTGAGTAAAGATATAGTGTTGGCAAGAAAAGGTTTTACAGCTAAGTATGTTGAAAAGTTTTCGGAGAATGAAATAGATGAAGTGCTTTTGTTCTTGAATAATAAAATATAATTTATTTATAATGAGGTAGTTACGTAAAAATTAAAGTACTCGATGATAAATATCTTTCATCGAAATTTTCAAATTAATACTTTGGAAATTAGCTATTTTATCTAATCCTATGCTAGTTTCTACTGTCCAATCGTTGGCATTATCTTTACGGAAAATTTCTATTTGAGCTACTTCGGTTGATACTAAAATATATTCTTTTAGGCTTGGAATAGTGCGGTAGGCAATAAATTTATCGGTTTTATCAAAGACCGCCGTAGAACGAGATAAAACTTCAATAATCAACTGTGGATTTGTTAAAATATCATCTTCTATAAGGGTAGGCTCTCCATCACTTACAGAAACATCAGGGTAAAAATAACTGTTGCTTGCCGAGTTTAAAACACGCATATCGCTAGGATATGTTTCGTTTTCTGAATTCAATAAAAAAGTTGAAATAATTCTTGCCAAATTCATAGCAATTAAATTATGTTCTCTTGTAGCTCCTGCCATTGGAATGATGGTTTGATAGATAAATTCGTGCTTTTCCATGCTTGCTCGCTCAAAAGCAAGGTATTCTTGTGGCGTAGTAATTTTAGTGCTTATCATAGCTTATATAATTTTGAATAAATTTACACAACAATCTTATTAAAATAGCATGACTAAACTGTTTTTTTAAGCGATAAATAAAAAAATAAAAAAAAATAAAAACTTTTCATTAAAATTTGGATAAGTAAAAAATTAGTCGTACTTTTGCACCACGATTTACAACAACAGACGATTATATGGAACCAGCCGGCCCTATCGTCTAGCGGTTAGGACACGTCCCTTTCACGGATGAAACCGGGGTTCGATTCCCCGTAGGGTCACACAATCACTTTTTGTAAATCATAAATGCCTGATAATCAATTGATTATCAGGCATTTATTTGTTTTGTAATTTATTTTACTGAAACATTTATGTTTTAATAGCGTTTTCTAAGATAAAAGTATTGATTATGTGAAAATTAACCGTGCCAATTTTAATACATTTTCTATATATTTGTGTATTGTTTAATATAATACCTTACCCATGGAAATCATTGCTAAACCAGTAGCCTTAAAACAATTAATGAATATGAGCAAATAATTAAACGTATTCCTACTCTTTTCCCTATTATAAATAAAAAAGCACTTACAAATAAATGTAACTGCTTGATAATCAAGCTTTACTATCTGTGACCGACTAGGGGTTGCTTATTTATTTTATAACTACCTTATATAACTGACTTATAATTTTATTTTTTATTGAATTATTTTACATCAATCTCTAAGGATTGTTTATGTGTTTTCTACTTCGGTTGCCGTGAGCGATTGTCGTCTAAATTATAAACAAACTCTGTACGTAATTTCTTAAAGGCTTAAGCTATCCGTTGTACAAAGGCTATATTTGACCTTTGTAGAAATAAATTTGGTTTCACGCTAATTCGCATTATTTAATTTTTAATAAAGTACAAAGAGGTTGCCTTTTACCAACATATTTTTATCAGATATCATAATTTCATAAGTATACACACCGGGAATAACCTTAACTCCTTCAATGGTACCATCCCAAGGAACTTGGTAACCTTTAGAATAAAAAATAGTTTCTCCCCATCTGCTATAAATGAAAACTTCGGCATTCTCATAATCATTTATATTTCTTATTTCCCATGTATCATGTATTTTATCATTATTAGGGGTAAAAGCATTGGGAATAAAAAGCTTTATAGAGGTTATATTAATTTTTATTGATTCAGTTTTTTGACAGCCTATTGGAGATGTTGCTATTACCTTATATTCTATATTTTCATTTGGAGTGGATATAGGATTATATATGGTGGCACTATTAAGAAACTTACTAGGCTGCCACTGATATGTAATATTATTAGCATCAGTTGTGGCGACTAAATTTACACTTTCACCAATTTCAATATTACTTACTTTTGGCAAAACAGTTAACGTGAAAGAGGGAGCAATTTCAGTAATAATAGTTTTTGATGTTTTATCAATGGCACATGTGTTAGTAGCTTTATAAATTACCGAATAGTGCCCAGCATATTTAGTTTGGAAAGTAGGAGTAGTAATAGGTATATCAATTCCATCTTTCTGCCACTGTAAACCCCAATCAGGTTTATTATCAGTAGTTAAAGTAATTGTTTCCCCTTCACAAAAAGTTATAGCATTGATAACGGGAACATTATTATAAGAGATAGTTGGTGGTGGACTTTTAGCACAATCAACCACAGGAATTTCAAAATCATATCTAATCAAACCAGTGGTTTTGTTGTCTCTTATTTTGGTACATTCTACGCTAAATAAATATATACCTTCTTTTGATGGTTTAACTTGTAAATTCCCTGTATAATAATCTACCGTTAGAGGTATAGTGGCAACAATAGCATTTGTTTCTGAAAGTCCTGCCAACCAATTTACTAAAGGTAAGGTGCTGCTAATACTGGATTTCCATAATTATTCAAATCATTATTACCATTATAAGGAGTTACTAATTTATAACGTATTTGGTCATTATCAGCATCTTTAGCACTAAAAGACAGATTAAATGTTTTATCTATACAAGCAAAGCCACTTTTTGTTATGTTAAACACAGGAGTAGAAAATTGGGGATATGATTTTAAAGAAGGAAACTCCAAATAAAATACCATACTAGCATTCTCAGGTTTGTTTATATTAGATAAATCATCATTACGGCAACAGCGTTCCCAAGCAATATAATAACCCTCAGGGTCGCTGTATTTGGTTAAATCAAGAGTAATCTCTTTTGAATAATGATAGGCATTGATACTTAGTTCTCTTAGTTTAGAACAAGCTGTATAATCAGTAAAAGTTATTGGTTGATTATTAATATAAGATAATCCTATTTCTTGTAGTTGTAAATTAGTTCTTTTACTAAATATTCTTACATTCGTTATAACTTGGTCGGACTGAAAATAACTAAGGTATTGAGGGTCAAAAACATTCATGTACATCAATAACGTTAAATTCAGGTTATATTTCCCTGGAATGTTATTAACCTGTGTTAATGACATAGTTCCGCCCATAATATAAGTTGCCCAACTAGGTAGGCAACTTAATAAACTTAATGATAGACTACAAAAAACTTTTAATAAGTGTCGTTTTAACATTCTTTTACTAATTAGAAATTTCTCCTGAATAAGAAGCATTATCTTGGGTAGTAAATCCTTCTTCTAAAATAACCTCATAACAGGCTTTATCTACAACAACTTGATTACTTAAAATTAAGCCATTATTTATTAATTGTAAACGATTGGCACAATTAGCAGGTAAAGAAATGGTTAAAGGTTTCCAATCAGTAGCTGTACCATTGCTTAGAATAGCTCGAATAGAGTAATTATAAATATTTTGGTCGGGGGTATAAGCAGGGTCTATTTGACCTGTATTAGTACCAGGCAAGGTAACCCAAAGTGCTAGAGGATCGGTTCCCGTACTTCTACTTATTTCATATTGCTGTACACTTGTAACTGTTGGGTATGTCCACGCCAAACTTATTTGAGAATTAGAGGGGTCTATTTGCCCTGTGAATGCTAAACCCTGTAGGGGAGCACTTCCTGTACCAGTAGGTGTTTTATAATTATATTGGTAGCTTTTTATAAAATTATTATTGTGGTCTTTTATAGCCTTTAATCTTCCTAACTCATCGTATTGATTGGTCGTAAAATCTCCATTGGACAAAACTGTTTTAGTAATGCCGTATAGTGGAGTATGTTCATAAGTGGTACTTCTTTGAGAGGTAGTAATTACTGTTGGTAATAAATCATTATACCGATAGGTAATCGTAGTATTAGGGGCATTTATTTGAGTACTTCCTGAATTTCCTATAGAATTATAATTACTAGGTAAACCCTTTGTATTATAAGCAGAAATTTCTGTTTGTGGCACATATAAATTACTTTTAGTTAGTTGAGCATTGATGCTATTTCCAATGGTCGATGGTGTAAAGCTACTGGTAGCCAAAGGAGAAGGTAATTCTAGCGACCAAACTTTTCTTAATAACCCTTCGTACCCTGCTTGGTCATGGTATTGATAATAAGTACCCCCAATAATATTGCCATTCTTAACAGTCCATTTTTCAATAGGTACTATCATATTTTTATCATGTAACTTAAATAATCCTATAGTTTCATTGCTTGAAGGGTTTTGTGGAAAAATAGCAAAGTAATCAGATGTATATTGTATATTCTCTTCTATATAGTCAGATGTACTGGCATTGGTTGTTGTCGTAATTTTAACTGGCATATTATGATCTAATCCATATTGAAAACTTTTAGTAAACGAAATAGGAAGGGTTATGCCTGTAGCATCATAACTGGTTTCTTGTTGAGAAAGTAAGCGAACTTTATATAAAGGTAGATCATAATTTCTAAGATTATAGGTGCTTGCATCGCTTGAAACTAATAGAGATAATGCTGTTTGCACTAAATTATAAATTTGTGCTCCTACTCCTGGTAAAACAGCATTGGCTATCTGACGTTCTATCATATATTCTAATTTTCTTACATAGAGAGGTTGGTGGTATATTGATTTAAGCGGAATATCAGTACGACCAACAACAGGTTTAGAAGTTCCTAAACTATAAGGGGCTTCAAAATAGGCTTGTTTAATCGTAGAGGTTACAGAGCTATTGTAATTATATTTATTTTCTTTTAATAATACATTGCTACTATTATACACTTTTATTGATTTTATACTACCATTCAAATAATTCCATGTTGGTACAGGAACATTAGACATTGTTGATCTGAATCTAGAATAAGCATATCCTATTAAATTAGGATTACTTCCATCATCATCTCTCCAAGAAGAAGTAGTACTAGTAAAAATTTGATAGGGTAAAATTGATGCATTGGCTGGTAGATTGTATTCATAAACTGCATAACCCTTATTTTCTTGCGTTAAATCAGAATTGATTTTAAATTCTTCTTCTTTTATTCTACTGTATAATATATAACCTCCATTTATAAATCGACTCATAATATCTTTAAATCGATTTGGAATGCAATAAAGGACACAATTATTATTGGCATCTGCATAACTATAAAAATAAGATGGCCAAATGGTAGTGCTACCTGAAGACTCTTGACTATTCTCCTTCTTATAGGTATATTTCTTATAATATTTAGCATTCGTAATGGGTTCAGTAGTAATGATTTGTTTTATTCTTAATCCCCCTAATGGTTTTATGCCATCTTTATAAATTACCCCTGCATCAGTAATTTTTTTTCCCGCAAAATAGTTATCACAATCGTGTAACTCATAGTCATAATTTATATATCCACCTGTTGGCAACTTCATTTTTGATAAACTTCCTATTTTAGCAAAATTTTCATATGCTGATAAGTCACTACTAATAGTGGCACCACAAGATTGTCCGTAACTACCATTCCCCCCTTGACAAGTTACAACTTTCCTTAAATTAATATCTGGTACTTCTATTAGCCCTGTTTTATTAATATTACTATCTTGTCCATTATAAAATCCCCAATGGTCTTGAGCAAAAGAATTAAGTTCTGGCAAGGGTTTAGATATATCATAATCATAATCAAATTCATAGCCAGGCATAAATTGGGCGTTATTTCCCAAAGCAATTTGATAAACTCCCTTTAGCATTAACCTACCATTGGAGGCAGTACTTGTAGTTCCATTGGTATTATAAGTATAAGTAGTAAAGTAACCTTGATGAAAATAAAAAGCCAATTTTTTAGTATTATCGGTTTTATCTGTAATTAAAAAATTTTTAATTGCTTCTGATTTTGGTATGGCACTTATGATTGGTTGCCTAAAGACTCCTGTATATACATCATCTCTATTTTTATTATCAAAAAATGTTGGATCATAATTAGTGATAACTTGGCTGGTAGAAGTAAGAGTACTTTTTAAATTAAAAACCTCCGAAGCATTAAACTCTATTTTTACATTATCTGCTTCTATTTTTGTAATTTGACTTTCTAAGTGAATCGTTGGATGTTTTGGTTCAAATACATTTCTTTGATCAATGTAACATGGTCTACTATTATTATCTGCAGCAGTAAAAGGAAACCTATATTCTATATTATAGTTTAAAGACAGGGAGCGTTTGTAAGAAAATTTAATTTCTTGATACTTAGTTCCAGTATTTGGCCCTCCTAATACACTCTCTGATCCTACTGGATTTATAATTCTTGAAACATTCCATTTGACTGGAGCCGACAGAATAGAGCCATTCTTAAATTCATAAGTATGTGGTGGGGTGGGTTGTGGATCGGGTACTAATCCTTCATATGTAAAAACATATTCTTTTGCGTCAGAAGTTTCTCCAAAATAATATTGAATCCCATCGGGTGTGGTAGCTCTAAAATATTTTAGAGTTGCTCGTGTAAGTGTTAAGCGGTCATCAACTGAGCTAGTACCTAATGGCTCTGTTTCTGCTAATGGTATAGGGTTAGGAATATTATTAGGAAGTATTATTTTACTATTTGATGGAATAGAACATGGCGGTAGTACTGAATAACTATAAAACCAATCTAAATACTCTATTTTAATATCTGTAACATCATTGATAATTTTGACTGTTTTATAAGTGCCATCACAAGAACTTGGCTCATAAGGGATAATAAATTTGATAGCTTCGCCATTTAATTGAAGAACAAATATATCGTTTTCTAAATCATTAGCAAATGTCCAGTCTGTTTCTGTTCCAGTATAATTAAAAATTTTCCTACCTTTTGCTTGTGTAAAAGATGTCCCATTGGGTCTTATTTCGTTTAATTCATCTGGCTTATCGCGTACCATACGGTAAATAGCTGGACCAGTTTCTAAACTCCAATTTTGTCCGATTTCACTTGATTTAGAAGAAACCTTTACCCCTGTTTGGTCATAGGTAACTCCAATAGGTACAGACAGGTTGCCCTCCTTTAAGGTATAAAGAGGTATATTGATAGAACTGCTTCCACTAGCATTTACTTGACAAAAAGCAACCTGATAGGCAACCAGAAAAAAAGATAGTAGCAAAGTAAAAATTATTCTTTTCATAAAATTTTAAGGTAAAATTCAATAAATGTTTATTATTTTAAATTTCTAATCAGTAACTTATTTTTTAACTTGCTTGTACACAACTTTAAACCATTATTTCCTACCCCTGTTCGGCTGAATGTTCCATTCAGTTGTTGTGAACGCCTTTCAATTCCATTGTGGCTTTGAAAGGCACATACAGGTTGCTTGTCGTACTTGTTCATTACTTTACGTTTTACTACACGTGCCGTTTTAAAAACGGCTTTCACAATAACTGATTTTTAAAATCAGCCAAACTAATTGCTCTTTTTAATTTTTACCGAACATTCCGCCCAATCGGGGTATGAAACATTCAGCCTAACTACTCGCTTTCTTTATTTTTTACCGAACATTCCGCCCAACCGAGAACTGAAACAATTAAAGAATGATTGTATTACTGCAAGTATAATAATGCCAATAAATGCTAAAAGTAAATTAATATATCCGATCTTAATTTTTTTTATTATATCTACTATCTCTTGAGGATAGTCATCATTCTCGAACGTTTTAAAAAAAATTATACCTATTAATTTTATTCGACTTTCAATGTATCCATTTTTTTGTTTCATAAAATCCATGTATTTAACCATATATGGCGTTGTTTTGAAAGTTGTTACTATCATTTTTATTGTTAAAATAATAGCGAATATTTTACATAACTCTTTCATCGTTTAATAAATTTAGTAACTATTTTACGTCTATCTGTCTTAGTAGCATCGCTCACAGTTTTTCCCTTAGTTGTCTGTGGGTTTCCTTGACCAGTAGCAGGAGCAATAATACTTGTCATGGTGTTCGCAAATTTTTTGCCATCAATAGTAAGATCTATGTCAATACCAACATTTCCAAGGCCAACTGCAAGTTTAAAAGGATTAAATTTAACATTAGGACTAATGGTGTTTTCCTTATTGTTATATTCCATTACCAAATCAAGTGGAGCTACAGTAACCTGTACATTTGTTTCTGTTTTTTCATACTGTTTTGTTTGGAGACTATATTTTGATACTATCTCTTCTTCTACAGCAAATGCATCCCCCCCTAATGTAACTGCATCAACTTTCTTAACAGGCGTATTATCATCCACATACCGACCTCCAAATACTATTCTATTGTCTTCAATCCCTAAAACAGTTTTTTCATTTTCTTTAACATTAGCGACAAGTATAGGTACAATTAATCCGGCATCTACACCCACCGAGCCTTGTGTTATTCTTGCACTAAAACTAATTCCAAAATCATCAATAAATTTAGTAGTTTGTTGTATGATTGAACCAACATTGATATTCGCAAAATGATTAAAAGACCCTTTTACAACAACTTCTCCAAGTTGTAATGGATTTGCACTTGACTGCAAGCCCAACCTATCCGTAAACATCAAAGGGCTATTATACCCAAACTGGTAAGTACTAATACTCGGCGTATCATCAGCCAACAAATCTACCTGTTTAAAACGCCCAATTTGTGGGTCGTAGTTTCTAAAATTAGTTTCATAATCATAACTGCCATCGGGCAAATAGCCTTTTTCGGTATCGCTGTTGAAAGCCCACCAGTTGTGGGTTTTCATGGCTACTGCCTCAATGTCAGCTAGGTTTAAGCCCCACGGGTCAAAGTGGTTTTCTTGGCTTAGGGTTAGCGGGTGTTCGGTGGGCAGGGTTGGTAGTATGGTACTGTTGTCGGTGTCTAGTTTTTCTCCGCATCGGCAGGCGGTGCGGGGGTTGTTTAGGTGGTCGGTTTGTATGTATTCATATCTAAATTCATTGGGTTTGTTGGCTGTTGGGGTGCTTAGTCCTAGTCCCCAGTTGGGTATGGGTGGCAAGGCTCGTCCGCCATCGGGGGTGGCTATGTGGCTAAGTTTTTTGCCTACATATATTAGGTTTCCTACATAATCAATGGTATTGTTTTTAAAAGTCGTAACGGGCGTTGTGCCTGCTGTGCTGGGCAAAGAAGCATTTTGTTTCTCTATTTTAGAGCCAGAGGCTGTGTAAAGATAATAAATTGTGGCATTAGGGGCAACTATTTTTTCGGGCAAGCCCAAATAATTGTAGCTAATGCTTAGTTGGCGGTTATCATCGTTGGTTAGGTTGCCTGCGTTGTCGTAGGTAAAGGTATGGGTACCGTTTTTAAAGTATATTTTTTTATCGGCGGCTACGGTGCTTTCTGTGCCTGTGTCCGCAATGTTTTGTATGCGGTTGCTGTTGCCGTAGGTATAAGTTAGGTTATCTACGGTTTCGGCTTGGTGCTTGCGTTGTAGGGTTTTTAGGTTGCCGTTTATATCATAGCTTAGGTTGTTTACCGAGAAATTTTCGGTATTGGCAGGGGTGGTGCTATAATTGGCGTCTTTTAGGCGGCTTAGGGCATCGTAGGTATAGGTATAGCCACGTTTTGGTGGCAAAATGGTGCCTGTTCTAAAATTGGGTACGCTGCCCCAATTATTGCCTGTAATGTCGCCATTGGCATTATCATAGCTTAGTTCCATGCCAAAAAATTTCTTTTTGTCTTTTAGCGTAGCAGGGTCAGCAGTACCGTTTATGTTCATCAACCAACCTTGTATGTTGGTTTTGTAGGTAATAATTTGTTGTTTACAGCCTTGCCATTTTTCAATTAGTTCGCCTAAATCATTGTATTTATAGCGTACCACAGGCTCTATTTTTGAGCCGTTTCCTGTATTGTCCGTAATTTTTTGCACCACCATTTTAGGGCGGTTTCCTTTGTCATAGGTGGTTTGTGTCCAAGTTTTATAATTTCCTGCGGCATACGATGTTCCACTGGTTTGCTCTGTTTGTAAGGCTCTTCCTGCAAAATCATAAAGTACTGAATTTATGTCTTCTTTCTCTAAATGGTTTTCGGCACGTGTTTGTATTACTCGCCCATATTCGTCGTAATAATAGGTGGTTCGTAGCTTGGTTTTGGCAAGTGTTGTAGCACCTGCTGGGCTTACAATGGCTTCGTCGGTGGCGGTTAGTTTTCCTTTAAGGGTACAGCCTGCACAAAGGGCGGGGTTCAGCGTAAAGGCAGTAGTGGCTTCTGGGCTGGTAGTAGCTCCTGCTGGGTAAGTATCATAATAGTTTCGAGTTTGCTCGGCAATGTTGGCAGTTGGGTAAGCGGCATCATCAAATTGAGCCGCAATAAATGCACTATTTACATTGGTTTGTAAAGCACTTCTAGTACTGGCATCTGTTAGAATACCAGTGCTTATGGTTCTGCCTAAGGCATCGTGTTTGGTATATAACCAAATGCCTTTATCACGGTGTAGGGCATTGCGGTAAAGTACTACTTGGTCAAATGGATTATAGACCATTTCTTCTACTTCGGCATCAGGTGTTTTCTTTTCAATGGTTCTTCCACGAGCATCGTAGGTATAATAAAAAATAAGGTCTTTTAAACTGGCATCGGTTTTAGGGTCGATGTTACCACTTTTGGAAGCCAAAGCCAAGGAAGCCAATGGTGGAAATATAAAGCGTAATCTTCCAAAATCGTCGTAAGCATTATGCGTAATTAATACTTCACCGTTAGTATTAAACACTTTTTTACAAACAGTTCTACCATAAACATCTGAAAACTCTTGTACGTTATTATTTTTTTCGTCTTTAATTTCATTTACAAATAGCTGATTAGTCGCATAATTAGCAACCGTCCAAGTATTGGCGGTATAATCATACGAAAGTTTTTTAATGTCTGTTTCAGTATTATGGCGATATGCCATTTTTACTACACCCTCTTTATTCGGATTAGTAGCATCGGGTTGCCAATTGCTTCCTACAGAGCCTTGTTGTAAAGGTCGGTTCAGAGGAGAAGCCTCTAAGATAGTGGTGGCATAGGCAATTGCATCACTTTTGACAGCAGCATTGGCATAAAAAGCAGACTGTGCGATAGGGGCATTTATTTGATATTTGCCATTCGTGGTAGCCATATAAGGCAAATAGTTTTGGGTTTGTCTGCCAAAAGCATCATAAACAATGGGTAGAATTATATCTTTTCCAGTTGGATTTATCCCACGATTAATTGCCTGTAAAGGTCTTCCCAAACCATCTAAATAAGAGATAGCTTGGTTCACTTCTGTTACATCAGTGCCTGTTTGGGTAGGTGCTAAATAGGTATTTTCAACGATATTATTGTATTCATTATTAACAAAAACAGGATTAACCGAAACTTTTTCGTCTTGCCAAGTGGCATCAGTGGCATCGGCGGCACAATCACAAGGTTGTTTGTTGGTAACTTTAATTTTGATTTCCTTAAAACAATTTGGCTCATTGGTATAAGCAATTCTATAGGTAAATGTTCCTACCTTAGTTGGGCGAATATAAATACTTTCGGTGTTATTTATAGTTTTAGTATTTACCCCATTATAATCACTAAGCGATACAAAAAAATCATTGTTAGTAGTACTCGATTGATTTGTCCATAAAAGCGTGCTAGTATTGCCAACAGGTGTCGTAGGGGTTATTTTTATACTTTCTCCTAAGGTTATTTCATCTGGGATAGTTTCAGGAATAGTAGTAAGTGTTATTTTAGGACAAACACTTTGAGTACCAGTATAAGGCGATAAATAATCGGCAGAAATAAATTGTTTTGGCACAGCCGTCCCAGTTGTCGTAGCTGTTTCCCAACTCAGAGCCACGAAACTAAAATGTGGTCCTTGCTTATGTAATACCTCAATATAATATTTTTTACCTGCCTCTAATGGTATAGGTGTTTGATTCTTAAACTCAATTTGGTGTCCTCCACCTCCTTCGGTGGGGTTATTATTTACGAGGATGTATTGAACTTTTGAGCTTTCGTTTTCGGTAGTACCTAAGAAAAATTTAGCACTATTATCGGCTTTTAACCAGAACGTATAAGAACCATTTACAGGTGGGCAAATAAGTCCTCTTATACGGGCTAAAAACTCAGGGGTGGTATTATTTCTTATATCAAATAAAGGCTCTTGGGGATTAGGAGCAAAAGTAGAAAGTGTTGGTGGGTGACTTATTACTTCAGCGACATTGGTCGCTGCAATTTCATCACCAAGAATATTATCCCAACGGTCATAATTAAGTTTTTTCTCCATCACACAAGATGTTGTAGGGTTATTACAACTTACAATTACTTTTTGTGTAGGAGCATAACAATAAGACAATGACACAGGAGATTGGTCGGAAGGTGATGTAATTTTTGAACGGACATACACTTTATAATCACCACTAAATAAATTAGGGAAAATATTAGAGGTTTGCCATGTTCTATTATCTAAACTGTACTCAATAATCCTTCCAGCAGGAGCCGTTGGTAAAACAGTTACGGTAATTGTTCCTAAGTTATTAGCACAAGAAGTACTAGCATTAACACTCATATCGCAAGTACTTGCATTTACTAAAAGGGTAGTTTTGGCAATGGCACTGCAAGATAATCCATTAGCATTTTTTTCTGTTAGTGTTAAAACGTAAGTCCCTTCATTGGTTGCTTTCTTGATATTAGGTAAAATAAGGCTCTGCAAGGACGAAATAAGATTATTAGGTCCCGTCCATTGGTATGTTGGATTGCTAATGAGTGTTGAAGTACTTTTGGTAGAAGCTTTTAAAGTTACCGCCACTGGAGTGGTAGTACTTTCTGTAAATAAACGAACATTTCCATCGACAAATCCAATTGGGTCTCCTTCAATATAAGCTCCCGCAGGGTCTAATGTTATTACAGGAGTAGAAACTTGAGTGTGTTTGATACTCACTTGATTACTTTCATTAGAAGTAATACATCCAGCACCTGTAAAATAATAAGTGCCATCTCCCTCTATGGTAGAAGGCACAGAATAAGTACTTATATTCGTGGCTAATGGAATGCTAGAACCAACTTTATACCAAGTATAGTTTGTATTATTACCTCCCGAAGCAGTTAAGGTAATAGGAGTTCCTACACAAACCTCCTGAGCAGCTAATGGTCCAATGGTCAAACATTTTTTGATAATAATTGTTTTGGAAGTTTCACACTGTACGCCATTTTCTCCTGTATATTTCAGAACATAGGTAATGCCATCTGCCCTTACTAAATTAGCGGGCATGGTATAAGAACTGCCTGTGCCTACTTGTTCGCCATTTAACCACCACGTATATACTTGATTGCCACTGATAGTATTGTAAGTAGGGTTTGTGGTAGTGTTCACAATTGTACTAGGTGCAGCATTTTCGACTTTAATAAAGGTATAAGTACAGTCTCCGTTGACATTACAAAGGGTTCCCTCTTTAAATGCCCAATAGCCTGCTTGTTGAGGCTCTAATGTTGGTGTAGTTTCTCCACGCTTATTCATATCAAGAATTACTTGTGATGAATTTCTAATGCTGTACCATGTTCTTATTTCGTCTACTAAGCCTTTGAAGCCATTGTCGTTATTAGAACCCATACTTTCGTGCATACTATAAGAGGGTATATTTTTATTTACTATAGTAAACAAGCTTTGAATAGTAGTTGGGCTTATAAGATTTCCGTCTAAATAAATTTTAGGAATGCTGTTTTCATATACCAATGCTATAAAATGCCAACCCGTTAGAGGTGCTTCATAAGAAAATGCTATCCGACGAGTAGAGGTGTTCATAATAGATTCTATCAAGGTAATTCCATTAGAACCTACTGATAAAGTATAAATTAATCCCTCAGTTGTATTAGATGGATAACAAGTATTTAAGGTTCTGTGTTTTTCTCCATCGCCAATATATCCTACAGTAATGGGTGTATTAGCAGCAGGATTAAACCATGTTTCAAAAGTAAAACCACCACTATTAACATTATTAGGTAGCTGAAGACCAGTACTACCTGTTAGCTGAGCGGTATATCCTAGATTAGCAGCAGTAGTTGGTTTACCACTTGTGCCTAATCCTTCGGCATATAACGTAGGAATAATACCCATATCTTCTCGAATGGGTTCTCTTGGCACTACCGTAATAACAGGAGGTTTACAGCCATCAATTACCACAGCACAATCAATTGTAAATAGCGTATTAATGCTACAAGTGCTATTTACATCTACGCCTTCTTTTATTTCAGCCTTATAAACGCCATCTTCTAAGTTAGTAAAGGTTACTGAACTAACAGCAGTGTTAGCAGGAATAGTTTGCCAACTTCCATCTCCGATAGGCAAATAAATAATTTGCCCAGTAGCATCATGTGTTTTCTGAGATAACCGATAAAAAAGTGTATTAGATAAACGATGACCTGTAAAATTAATAACTGCTTTCCCTTTGCCTGTACAAGATACTTGACTAGGCGTAGCCGTATTTAAGGCTAAACTACAGGAGGTTACTTTTACAGTAGTTGACCTAATACAATTGTTAGTAGCTACACAAAGTACCTCATAAGTACCTTCTGTGACGGTAGCTGAATTAACGGCATGTGCAAAAGAGAAGTTTGCTCCTTTTGTCTTCCAATATAGTTCCCCTACTGTTTTTATCCCATCAGCAGTATAGCTACAACTACCCGATGCCGTTAATAATACCGTACTTTGTCCCTCTGGGATAAAAAAAGTCTTTAAGCCATTGATTACGCTATTAGAAACTGTTGAGCTAACAACAATGGGCGTTGTATATTCACAAACGGGAGGTTGTCCGTCAACTTGAACCTCCGTGAATGGACTCTCACATTCACCCGGAACCACCACACATTTTACTCGATAAAATCCTTTTTCTACTAAAAAAGAAGTGCCAACTTGGTCGAAAATGTCACTTCCAGTACCAATTCTATACCAATATAGTTCACCGTATTGAATCAATCCATTTTTTGCATAACTACACTGAGTATTTGAGGTAAGCATAATAGTTGCTCCAGAAGGAATGCTTACCTTTCCTTGGCTATCTGCTTGAGCCACAATAGGCTTTGGAGCGTTACACACAATAGGTGGATACTGTATAGTAACGGTGGCTGAAGGCGGAGAAACACAACCATCTGTAATTACGCATTTTACTTGGTAAGACCCTATACCTGCTGCAAAGGGAGTGCCACCTACTCTAAAAAATGAAACCCAATTGTTATCTGACCAATACAATTCTCCGGTTTTGGTAACACCTCTATCGGTTGAACTACAACTACTATAACACCATAAAGTTGCCGTGCTTTCTCCCTGTGGAAGTGTAATGGTTCCATTGACAATAGGAGATGACGATTGAATAACGGGAGCTGGTCTACCAGAAGGATCGCAAGGAGTATTCGGTAAAACTTCTACAGTACTTGTTGCGTCTGGGCAACCTTGCAAACCACAGTGTGCAGTATAGGTACTAGCAGTGTTAGTACTAAAAGTGGCTGATGAACTTAAACTTCCCCAATTAGCTGTACCATTACTACAAGACGCTGTCATGGTATATCCCACATAAGCAGGACTTGGACTAATCGTTGGAGGTGAAACACTACATGGTGGTGGCACTGTTCCAATAGTTACACTTTTAGAGCTTTTACAATCAGCATTTGTTGTACTGGTACAAGTAGCGGTGTAAGTACCAGTTCCTACTCCATTACGGGTAGCATCAGTAGAAGAAATATCTCCCCAACTAAGGGTAGCACCACTGCTACAAACTGCTGATAAATTAGAAGGAGCCGTAGTACTACTGGCAGTAAGTGTGGTGGTGGGTGGGGTAGTACAATTCGGTGGTGGATTTATAGTTACACTTTTAGAGCTTTTACAATCAGCATTTGTTGTACTGGTGCAAGTAGCGGTATAAGTACCAGCTCCTACTCCATTACGGGTAGCATCAGTAGAAGAAATATCTCCCCAACTAAGGGTAGCACCACTGCTACAAACTGCTGATAAATTAGAAGGTGCTGTAGTACTACTGGCAGTAAGCGTACTTGTAATAGTACAATTAGATACTTTATTAACCGTTACCGTATTTGATGCCGTACTTTCACAAGAACCCACAATACATTTTACAAAATAAACTCCTGCTTCAGAAACATTAAGAGATGCTCCTGTACCTTTGCTTACATCTGGGAAACCACCCCCTATTTTTTGATACCAATGAAATACCCCGCCACTACAACTACTACTGGTTGTTAGAGTAGCATAAGATGAGGTAATTACTACTGGAGAATTCTCATTGATAACGGGTTGGGCTGGTGTAGTACAAGCCCCCGGTACTATAACGGTGTTAGGAGCACTTACACAAGAATTTTCAGTACAAGTTACCCAATATGTACCTGAACTAACAGTTATTGAATTATATTGTTCTCCTGTACTCCAAAGAATAAAACCATTACATTCTGTAGCTGCAACAGTTAATGTTGTAGAACCATTTGGGTTTAATGTAGAAGAAACCTGTGGACTACTGGTTTGTGAAGCACTTACTTGATTTGAAAAAGCACTTTCGTTTAGTCCACAAACACAAGTAGCTTTATAGGCTCCTTGGCTTACTACAGGATTAGAACCAGTATAAGAAGTTTGAGTGCCATTACTCGTGTACCATTTAATAGTACTACCACTCGAACAACCAACGCTCACGCTCAAATTCAAACAAGAGCTTGAAATACTAGGTGTAAAATTGGCGATAGTAACCTCATTAGAAAAGCCACTCTCACATGAACCATTAACACATCTAGCTTTGTAAGTTCCAACTGTTGTAGGAGGGGCAGAAAGAGCAATATTATTAGAATACCACCTTATTGTACCCGATGAACACGTGCCTGCCACACTCGAACATGATGCTGATAAATTGGTAGGAGCAGAAGGGAAACTAATAGTAACCTCATTAGAAAAATTACTGCTACATGAGCCACTAACACACTTGGCTTTATAATTTCCAGTAGGAGGATTGGAAGTACTACCCGTGTAAAGTCCACCATCTTTATACCACTCTATTGTACCACTTGGACAACTACCTAAAAGCCCAGTAACACAGTCACCTGATATACTTGGAGATGAAATAGTAGCGATCGGAATAAGCAATTGACTATTACAATCCCCAAAAAAATCAACATTGGAATCAGATTCACGATATCCAATATCTAAGTGCGGGAGAAGATAACTAGATTCTATATTACCTGAAAAAGAATTAGAATCACCAGCACTATTATGAGCATTATATAAATGTGTTCCACCAATAGAATTTGAAAAATTTGCACAATTTGTAGTTGATAAACAGGTACAAAAAGAAGCAGGATTTCCAGTAGGGTTCCCATGTGCAAAAGCTCTAATCTCAAGCGGTCTATTACTAAGATTTTTAACAGTAAATTCTATGTGATATTTTGTATTAGTACAATCAATATAATATATTTTTGTTACCGTTACCTCATAATATCCAGGTAAAGAAAAATATAGGGCAGGAGCAGCGGATATTGATTTTTGAAAAAATATATTATTCGCTACCTGCTGTATATTTCTATACTCTACACAAACCCCAGCTTTCTTAGCAAACACATCCTCCTTACTCGCCTCCTTAAAACTCCTCAACAAAGAAAAACAAGGCTTCTCAGTTTCATGTTCAAACTTCCCTTTTAACGTATAAGTAACTATGGGATTTTCTTTGGTTATCCTTCCTTGTAAATAATCTACATAAGTACCGCCTGTTTGTATAAAACCTTCGGGTAATACCATTTGTAGGGTATATTCATTAGAGCCTTCAAAGGTAAACATCATGGCAGGGGTTATGGGTAATAACTCTGCTGTAATGGTTAGTTCAAACTCTTCGCCTACGGTAATAGAGTCTTTATTGCTAGTAAGGGTAAAGCGTACAGGGTCAAAAGAAAAGTGTTGTTTTTCTTGTGGGCTTAGTTGGGTATTATCCATCAATACCATAGTTTTTGCCAAAGAGTCATATTTATATACTTCTGGCAAAAACAAGGTAGGTTCTATTGCCTTTATGGTTGGCAATGGCTTATTAATGGTTATTGGCAAGGGTTTAGTAGTAGCTAAGCCCTCTTTTGGAAAAGGTAAACGGTGGGGTTGTTTAGGTTTATAGGCAACAATAGGTTTATCTATTTTTTTATGAGTAGCACCTTTACTCATTTTATCTATTGGGGTAGCCGTCATACTTTTAGGAGTTGGCACTACTAAGCCTTCAGCTGGTGTAAATAACAACTTTTTATGCCCCATTAGCATAAAAGAAATAGTTAGTAATAGGGTGTTTAGGTAAAGATTTCTCATAAAAGATGGTAGTTTTATTCGTCACTTAGAGGTATAAATAACTTATTTTCTAGTTGTTTCAAGGGTGGCTACTTTAGCTTTTAGGGCTTGTAATTCTTTTTGCTGGTCAATTAAATAAAGGGTTAGCTCTTCAATTTTTTTCAAAAGCTTAGCATTTATTTCTCCTACATCTTGCCCATTTTTTTCTATTTCTGTTGCAGAAGGAATTTCGGGCAAATGGTTGTTTGTCTTTACATACTGTTCTACTTCTTCTAACTTGGGTAAGTTATAAGTAGGAGCGAAAACATAATCTGGCCAGTTGGCTTGTTGGCGTACTACTACTTTGGTGGCAATAACATTGCCTGCGATGGCTAGTTTATAACCTGTCGGAACAGTGGTTGTGCCAATGCCTACATTGCCAGTATTTGATACATTTACTACTGGGTTAGGATTTCCACCCGTAAACATCCTAATTCCACTATATCCAGCTATCCATAAATCGGCTCCACCTCCTGCCGCTGGTGTACCAAGACCATAGTGTGGCATACTATAACTAGAAATACTTAATGAAGGTACATTAGTGTTTGTTACTGTGAATCTTGCATTATCTTGAAAAGTAAGTCTACTATTAGCATATATATCGCCTTTAACAGTTAATTTTTCAGTAGGAGTTGTCGTGCCAATGCCTACATTACCAGTAGCATCTACTCGCATTGCTTCTGCCAAAGGGCTACTATTGGTAGGTTTTACCCAAAAATTTAAAAATCCAGTAAGACTGCCATCTGCTCTGTTTAAACCATACGAGCAACCTCGCTCCCAGAATTTTTTGCTCTTATAGAGCCTACTTCCACACCTGATAAATCTTCACGAGATGATTCTAAGGAAATAACCCCAGGTAGAGAATTGTTTACGCCATAAACTGATAATTTTTCCGTAGGGTTTGTTGTACCGATGCCTACATTGCCATTTAAAACGGTAGCCGATGCCGCTGTTGAGATATTAACAACATTATCAGGTGTAAAATCTGCCACATTGATTTCTATTGGTGCTATATTTACAAAAATACTACCACTTATCCCAGTAGTATTGCTCGTTGAAATAGCTCGGCTTGTTTTAATAAGAGCCTTAACTATAGCATAATATTTGACATCTACATAAATGGGTAAATATTTATTGGTACCAGATACCACAACAGGTTCTCCTAGGGTAAGTTGGAAATTACTGTGCCCTCCACCATTGGGACTATTGACTTCTGTCTGTACTAATTTTACATTATTCAGATAACCAAAATAAACCGAATATTTTCTTTTAGCACCTGTGCCATAAGATATTTCATCCAATTCTATTTCTAGGGGAGATGTGGCAGACCAATTTGCTAAGTCAGTAAAAATTCTAGCAATTTCATATCTTTTAGGTTGAGTCGCGGCAGCCCTTAAAGGCTGGGTATAAAACATTTTATACCCATTAATATCTGCTTGTAAAACAGTATTTGAACTCGTTTTATCATCAACATCATAAACAGTGGCAGAAGCTAAATACCAAGTTAGCGGATTACTAGCACTTGGTGCAGTTGCTCCTGTAAGATAAAAGAAATTTGTAGTTGAAAATGTTCCTGAATCTCCTGCACGAACAATATAAACATAGTCTTCCCATTTACCTGTTCCAATATTATCTGTTGCCCAATAACTATTTCCGCCTGTACCAATACTATTACTAGCCCAATTAATAGTATATCCCACAGGCAGCTTTGCCTTGAAAATACACGCATAAGTAGCATTGGCTCTGGTAATATTACCAAAATAAAATCCTCCATATCCAGGAGTTTGAGCCCCTCCTGTGTGTTTTATTTCAAGAGCATAACCACTATTGGTAGGTGTTCCAACAGGAGCAGTTATTCTATTGATTGTAACAGTGCCTGTACTATTATTGTCATAAACATTAATGTTATTTACTCCTGTGGTAAATGTTTCATCATTGTACATTTTTTTTCCAATCGCATAAATACTTGCTGCTATTCTATTCTGACCATTGGTTGCCGTACCCTCGCTGGAAGAAAATGTTAATTTATTAGAGTTGTACAAATTGGTACTAAAGTTATTGGTTGTGATTACTTTATA
>NW_028281760.1:0-118445 GCF_059751285.1 Brachycentrus maculatus | reverse complement strand
TATTGAATGCAGGACCAAATACCATATCACAACTAATGTTACAAAGCTAGTCCCAGTTATTAATTTCAAAACATATTATTGTACAAACATAAGTCATATATATATAATACTCTCGATGACTTATTTCTATTTCTCATTTAGGACATGGGATTAAGGTTAACAAGACTGAAACACAAATAATAAAGTCACAAAAAAATTAAAAAGAAAAAATTCACGAATACTAATACATGGCAATATTTGAGACAAAAAACAGGGATAATAAATAGGCATATGAAATTAACATAAAGTCAAAAGCATATTTAAAAGAAACATGAAAACGAATAAGGTAAGAAGCACATTTAAAAGAAACAAATGGAAAACTTAAAGAAGGAATCATGTTTTATTTTTTTATATTAGGTACTGTACATATATATATTATCTTAAGGCTTCAGCCGTTCAATGAATAAATAAATGTTTAAAATAAACAAATGAGAGTATAACTGAGAATACAAATGAGCAAATATAAAAAAAAAACATTAGGTAAGAAGCATGTTCAAAAGAAATAAATGAGAAAAACGTAAGGTAGGTTGAAAATGTATGGAAGTGAAACATGAATTTAGCTAAGGAATGATGAAAGTAGACTGAATGCAGTTGAAATGCGACCCATCGGACGAATGTGCTGCAAAACGATGTATGATGTGATACAAGCAAAGAACGTAAGAAAAATAAGAATGGTGAATTAGGTGGTTTGAGCATGTGGAACGAGTGTTTGAAAGAATACTGAAACAAATTAATAGGGCGAATATGTTATGTATAGTTGGAAAAAGGAGCATAGGAAGACATGAGTCTACCATTATCTTTTTTCATAAAATATATATATATATATATATATATATATATATATATATATATATATATATATATATATATATATATATATATATATATATATATATATATATATATATATATATATATATATATATATATATATATATATATATATATATATATATATATATATATATATATATTTATATATATATATATATATATATATATATATATATATATATATATATATATATATATATATATATATGTATATTTATATAAATATATATATATATATATATATATATATATATATATATATATATATATATATATATATATATATATATATATATATATATATATATATATATATATATATATATATATATATATATATATATATATATATATATATATATATATATATATATATATATATATATATATATATATATATATATATATATATATATATATATATATATATATATATATTTATATATATATACATATATATATATATTTATATATATATATATATATATATATAAATATATATATATATATATATATATATATATATATATATATATATATATATATATATATATATATATATATATATATATATAAATATATATATATATACACAAGCAACAATGTGTTAAAAATACTAAAATGCGAAATTCTTTAAAAGTCGCAGGATTGTCGTATGAAAGTCCGATAGCACTTTTTACCACGTGGCGCATTGCTGGCAGCGACACTTGAGCTTTATGGAGCGGGTTTCCCAGACCGGGTCCTTGCAGCACTGTAAATCAATGTCAGAGATTTTAAATGCGTTTGGAATCTGTAAAAATTCCCGACTCAAGGGGTCTAGAAGCGTATAAATTCGGTCACATGTAAAACATACCTGTTGTAGTGATTTATTTTTATTACTGTTTTATACGTCAAGCTTATTATACGACATATGAAAAAATTTAATAAAATAATGAAAATATCTTAATTAAAAGAAAAACGTCAAATGGAAAATTGTGTATAACTAACAAGATACTAATGGGTTGTCACCTAGCATTCATGTAAGTTATGAGCAAGATAACACTGTGTCAATACGATGCAGTGCCCTATACACTGCATCGTATAAGAGTAAGAAAGTATATATATATATATATATATATATATATATATATATATATATATATATATATATATATATATATATATATATATATATATATATATATATATATATATATATATATATATATAAATAATAACAAATATGTAATTTTTTCCACACGAATTTTATTTGACCAGCAACCTGCTGTTATTTCAATATATAAAATGCAGTTTACCCAAGAAATGTCGGTACAAAACTTAAAACATAAAAATATAAAGTTCTAAATAGAACAGAAAAGGACGAAGGAAATAATTCAAATAAATATTAAATGTAGTTAAGGTAGGTAAGTACTACGTTAATTATCTCAAATTTAAAAAATTGTACGCTCACAGTGACAGTGACAGTGTTCAACTGCATACATGGTTGCGTTTCGCTATATCAAAGCTCTATTGAACTACAATATTGTATTTAAATATTAAACACAGCATAACGTGTACTTGGAATAATGTTGCTGTAAGCTCCTACGTAAATTTATAGTAGGATTACTTTAAATGATTAATTAAATTAATGAGGAAACTCGGCTTCTCGGGGGTAGCTAGCTACGTCTTGAGGGTCTAATTTTACAGCCCTTCGTGAATCCTCCTTACATAGTAATAACGGAAGTTAAAGTAATTATTACGTCGTGCATAATTTCCCACATTATCAATATTACTTTAAATTTAGCATTGTTTAATTAGGCGTTAGAAGAAAAAATCAGACCCACCAAATCAGATTTCTCGCCCCTATTTTTTTAATCATTTCTCTTGTTTCCATTTTTATCGGATTATCTAATCTTACATAACAAATTGCCTCTAAACCAGATTTACAATCACTAAGTACCATTATTTTTTTAACCTTTGTTGGTGTCATTAGAATATATTAGGAATATGTATTATACATATTAGTTAGGAAAATCTTCTAAGGCTACTAATAATAGCACATATATTTTTTTGAAGAAATATAGTTCATAGCTATAATCGTAAAATAAATAAAGGTATGTTTAGATGGTTTGGACATGTGGAACGAATGAGTGAAGAAAAAATAGTAATACAATAAAATGAGGGGGAAATTGTTGGTAATAGAAGGCGAGAAAAACCACAGTCGAAATGCGATCTCTCAAACAAATGTGCGGCAAAACAAGAAAATAACTCAAGGTTGAGATAAGCATTATCGATAAAATTAAGAGAGGTGTGTTGAAATGGTTTGGACATGTGGAACGAACGAGTGAGGCAAGAACGGTAAAACAAATTTATGAAGATGATAAAGTCGGAAAAGGAGGTAAAGAAGACCGAGTAAATTTTGGCATAATTAGGTATATCAATTACTTGAAATCGGCGGGGTCAGATGTCTTAATAATCGAAGGGTATATATGAGGAGATGCATCAACGTGGAAGAGGCGAAGAATGTTTGTAAAAACCGAGTAGTATGGCGTTCTATTATCTCCGCCTACCCTGTGGAGAATAAATGTAATGGTGAACTAATAAGTTAGTTATACAAATAGATAACACCATTTTTTTCTACAAACTTAGAGGTATAAGACGAAACGCATACAAGTATAGGCAAATTTTATGATTATAAATAATTCTTTCATACATTTAAATCGAAATTGGAAAATAATCGTGAAAGTTGAGATGAAATTCAGAACGATAATAAGCTCTGCGTAGTAACATAACGAGGGCACATCCAATCAGGATGTGTACTTCTGTTATGGGGGTGAGTCATAAAGCTCTCCGTCGATATTCGGCGTAACGCATTTCATGGCATAAATCTTCAAAAGTCGTAAATAAAGAAATTTTCCTTTTTTTATTTCTCCATAATATATCTTTGAAACTCAATTTTTATAAACGCTGAGTATTGTAGATTGTTCTCAATAATAATAATAATAATTTAAATCTGACTTACCATCAAACTAGTTTCCCGTAGAGAAAGGCAGAGGAAAAAGAACGCCACATTACTCTTATCTTTGCAATCTTCGACTATTTCACATATGTCGCTCACTCCTTTCAAGAACGTCATAAATAAAAAAACTTGATTTTTTAGGAGAACGTTTTTAAAGTTTAAAAAAATAATACGATGTAATAAAAATAAATATCATACAACTTTTTGAACTTTTTACAGTGCAACACATCTTTTAGGTAAAACCTGAAGGTTTTTTCTCCATTGGAAAAATATTAAGGAAGTATATTTAAAAAAAAAATTAAATGAAAACTTTTCTTCAAAATGCAAAAACAACACTTTCTGCCCTGTAGCGGGTAAACATTAAGTTAAAAATATACCTCTTTTGCTGGAATATAGTACATTTTCTGGGCAAACATGCACAACTGAAAATTTACGATTTTTGATTTATGACGTTCTTGAAAGGAGTGAGCGAAATGTAAACCTTATTTTAACATAACATTTATAAATGTAGGTATATATGACATACAAAAATGTCTGGGAATATCAAATATTATATATAAAAAGGGAATGTTGTTAAATTTCTTAAAAATAAATATATATATTTATATATATCAAAGATAAATAAGAATTTATAAGACTGTGCATTTATGGGGCTGACGACCGTCATAGGCTGGTTTAAGTGATCACTTTACACACGTGGAACATTCACCCATTCTACCTATTATTAACAACCACGCTACTAAATTCTATAATAACTCCTATAATTGGAGATAATCCAGATTTGTGAACGAGTGTTTGGACACACTCAAAATGTTCATATTTTTTTGTTTAATTTAATTTTGCATTTCACAATTTATAATAATATTACATAAAGTAGAAAATATTTTTTTAAATCAATTTTAAAAAGATCCTACACATGCATGGATTCAGTCTGGGTATCCATTTTATTTAAAATTTTAATGGACATTACTGGATGATTGCATTTTATGGTATGTAGTGTTCTTAGCATCATTGGGTGCGGATGAGGGCTTGACTGGAAGAAATGTGATATAATTTTTTTTAATGTGTGTTTGTAAAAGTACGATATGAACTCAAAAAATTAGTAATTCATATCGCTTTTTACATAACAGATAATTCATTGCTGTATTTTGTCTGCCTCCGTAGTGTTGTGGTCAGCACGCTCCGCTACCATTCTGGAGGTCCCGGGTTCGATTCTCAGGTGGGGGTCAAGTAAATATAAGTGATTTTTTCACTGTGATATTTATTTAATATTACTCTGGACTGGTACCTGAAGCGGAGGGCTGATCACCTTTCCTTCATGTGTAAACTATCAAGATAATACTGCGTTATATGACGCAGTGCCCTATTCATCATTGGGGTGCGGATAAGGATTTTATTATTTTTTATTATTATATATTGTACTTACATATCGCTCACTCCTTTCAACAACGTCATATATCAAAAACCGACAATTTTCAGTTGAGCATGTTTTCGGAATGCCCAGAAAGTGCACTATATCCCAGCAAAAGCGGCATATTTTTTAATTAATATTTACCCGCTACAGGGCAGAAAGTGTTGATTGTTTAATTACTTTTTTAAAATATGGTAAATATTTTAGAAATGGAGAAAAACCTTCAGGTTTTACCAAAAAAGAACTGTTGCACGGTAAAAAGTTCAATGACTTGCTTGATATTTATTTTTAATACATTTTATTATATTCTTAAACTTTAAAAACGATCTACTGAAAAATCTTTTTTTATTTTATTTAAGACGTTGTTGAAAGGAGTGAGCAATATACATTTATTATTTTTCGTTCTCGTTTTACATTTTAGATTAACACTTTAGTTATCTCTCCAAGATTCAATTACGATTTTATTCTCGAGCATTCAGATGCAGTTTTAGAAAATCCCCTTGCAATCGTCTCATTTCTCTCCTGATGGCAAATAAATGTTCTTCTTTGTGAGTTTGAAGTGTAATGCAGACTGTATTTCCCCATCATTGGAGGCGCAACAGACCCATTACGGGCTGCAAGGGGATGCAACGGCGGTACCAGAGACTGCACCCAGTCATTCTTATGTGCACTCTGCACAGTGCATTACTGGGCCGCTCGGTGGCGCATAACGCATGGCCCACGAATGCGCAAATTACAGGTGAAGAAGAATATGAATTTATTAATTCAAGTTTTACTTGATAAATACAGCTTTTTCTTAAAATCTATCGATGCATTCCGCATCATTTTTAAATATCTTATTTTTATTTTATTTATTGTATCGGGGTTCACTTTGTGGTAAGACATGATGAATTATAAAAGAAACACACTTGTTTTTTACCACTTAGTTTATTTCATTAAAATAGTTTTATATAAATATATATATATATGTATATATATATATATATATATATATATATATATATATATATATATATATATATATATATATATATATATATATATATATATATATATATATATATATATATATATATATATATATATATATATATACATATATATATATATATATATATATATATATATATATATATATATATACATATATATATATATATATATATATATATATATATATATATATATATATATATATATATATATATATATATATATATATATATATATATATATATATATATATATATATATATATGCACAAACCGCAAATTTACTACATTCGATGCGAGTACGTAAGATTTACTATACCCATGGTAGTTGTAGCGGATCAATGCATGATGTGACGATCAGCTAACTCGCCTGGAATGCACAGCCCTTTTAGATACTGGAGCCATATTATCAATCGATTTATATACGAGTAGACAGAGTTTATACCCTACTCTTTCGTGAAATTGTAACCAATGCTGTCGGTGAAGTAGTGGGGTGATGTGACTGAATTTAGAAATGCAATAAATCTGTCTCGCTGCAGCGTTTCGTGCTGATAGCTGTCGAGATATTTTATTGCTAGTACATCCGTATGTTAACTGTTACAATAATCGACTCTTGATACTACAAATGCATTTGTCAAATGACGGGCAGCATCAATTGGTAAAAAGTAGTGATGTCCTCTTTTTTGCGTAAGCTGATAAAAATATTTACCCGCTGATTTGCAGATTTACGTTTAAATAGAAAATCTGAAACAATAATTGGGATGAAATGAATAAACAATTCAAATATTAAAATACAACACCTTTCAAGAACCAATTTTTAATTTATTAATATGAACACGACTAGTTTCGAGAACTACGGATGTTCTCAAATACATCGCTCACTCCTTTCAAGAACGTCATAAATCAAAAAACTGGATTATTCAGGAGAACGTTTCTAAAGCTTAAAAATATAATACAATGTATTAAAAATAAGTTCCAAGCCACTTATTAAAGTTTTTACTGTGCAACAGATCTTTTTAGGTAAAATGTGAAGGTTTTTTCTGCATTTGAAAAATATATAGTTTATTTAAAAAAAAATATTAAACAGTACCTTTTATTCAAAATGCAAAAACAACACTTTCTGCCCTGTAGCGGGTAAATATTAAGTTAAAAATATGCCGCTTTTGCTGGGATATAGTACATTTTCTGGGCATTCCAAAAACATGCATAACTGAAAATTGACGATTTTTGATTTATGACGTTCTTGAAAGGAGTGAGCGACATGTGAAAATGACATGTGAAAATACAAACTTTTATATATTATCACTTTGTAATAAGAACATCTGTAGTTAGTGTATTGAAACGAGTCGTGTAAACATTTGTTATCTCATGCCTCAAAGTGGTTTAATGTAATTGGTTTATTTTTATCTTAAAATGTTTATGAATTTCCAAAAAGTCAATGCTTAGTAAATAAACGATAATCCGTTTAACGTTTATTATTTCAAAATTAGTGTAACATGTACAATGTTTTATTTTAACATTGAAATCTTACCACAAAGTTAATGCCGAATCAATAAGTAATAGTTTTGTTTTCAATAATCATCCAAAAACTAATATTATGTATAAGTGTTTTATATTTTAATTTTATTCATCATGTTATTCCCCAAAGTTAATGCCAAATCAATAAAAATAGTAAATTTATCGTAATTAGTATTTTACGAGTGATTTCTTTTTAAATCATCATAGTATTTTGCAAAGTTAATGCCAGATCAATAAACGGTCGGTTAACATGAATAAACTCAACGTTTATCGTGTGCTTTTAATTAAATCACCATATTTTTCCACCAGGTTAATGCCAAATCAATGAATAATAGTCTACAACATTTTGAGTGTGTCCAAATACTTATTCACAAATCTGGCGTTTCTCATGTGTATGATAATAATCCAGGAATCGGACCGTACATACTAATAAAAGAGTTTCTGCTCAATAAAAAAGCTTATTTTCATCTCACCAATAGATGTCTCTAGTGAAGTTCTAGTGATTCAAGAACAATGTTTCAAAATTAATTTATATGTATAGAACTTCCAAGAATTTGAGTAGTGTGGTTGTCAATAATGTGTAGAATTGGTGAATGTTATACGTGTGTAAAGTGATTACTTAAACCAATCTATGACGGTCGTCAGCCCCGCAAATGCCCAGACTTCCATATTCTTCTTCATCTTTGATGAGATGTCAAAATAAATGAATAATAGTCGTGTTTACATGAATAAACTACACAATTAGTCATTTACGAGTATTTTAATTATATATTTATATTTTTAAATTATCATTTTATTCCACAACGTTAATGCCAAATCAATACATAGAAACTATTTGTGTTAACCGAAACATTTTATGCCCCGGTGTGATTTCTGTATCACCGACTACAGACGATGCTATAAGAGCATTATAGAAGAAGGAATGTTGAACGTAAATAAAGCTGATATCTACGTTCTCTTGAAACTTATGTACGATACTTATGTCGCTCTTAAGTTCAGCTGGCATCGCATCCTTAAAATTAAATTACGGGATCTTTATTTAAACATAGGTTAACTGGTTGTTTCACGAAGATAAAGTTCTCAAACTCACTTATTATAACTGAAATATCATAATACTAGACGTGAATTAATTATAGTATCATCTTTCTTCATCTCATTACTTTTTGAATGAAAATTTTGATTATTGATTTATTATAATTATTTATGTATCTATCCATGTGATCTGGCAATTTACTAGCTTTGGTGATTACTTTATACACTTGCGTAACGTTCACCATTCTGCTCATTATTGAACAACAATATTGCATTAATTCTTGATACCTGTATATATGCAATGGTCTCAAAATTTTCAACATGTGGATACAATTTTAATAAACGAATAAGTATTATTTTTTTACATCTCATCAAAGATGAAGAGGAATATGGAAGTCTGGGCATTTACGGGGCTTACGACCGTCATAGGCTGGTTTAAGTGATCACTTTGCACACGTGTAACATTCACCAATTCTACCCATTATTGACAACCACACTACTCAAATTCTTGGAAGTTCTATATATATATGAACCAATTTAGAAACCTTGTTCATGAATCACTAGAACTTCACTAGAGACATCTATTGGTGAGATGTAAAAAAGCTTTTTATTAAGCAGAAACTCTTTTATTAAATATAATTCAGATTTTGTGAACAAGTATTTGGACACACTCAAAATGTTGTAAACGAATAAGTAATTCTTTGACTAAAAAGATTATTTTTAATTTTTTAAAAAGTTATTTATAAACATAATTGGATGAATAATTTTGCGCCACCCTAAATTTTTTCGTTTACTGCAGCTGTCTAGTTCACAAATGTCAAATATGATTGTCGTACAACGCCATTAGTAAAAATTACAACATCTTCCGATTCTTCAAACCCTTATCTGCACCCCAATGTTGCAAAGGGCACTAGATCATATAAACGCATTGTTTTCTTTATCGTTAATACACGAAGGAAAGGTGATCCGCCCTCCTCTTCAGGTATCAGTCCAGAGTTATATTGAATAAATATTAGAGTGAAAAAAATACTTTTATTTATAAGACCCTCTTCGGAATCGAACACGGGAACTCCAGAACGCTAGCCGAGCGTGCTGACCATTACACTACGGAGGCGGACAAGTGATATAACAATAAAATAAAAATAATAATAATAAATCTTTTTTCCAGCTTGACTAAGTGGTGGGTGCAATACTTAGTTAGCTGTATATGTTCAACAACATTTTTTTTTATTAAATGAAATTAAAAATAATAAACAAATAAAATTTTAAAAATAATGAAAATAAACGGCGAAAAAAAAGTGTAATGGTCAGCACGCTCAGCTACCGTTCTAGAGGTCCCGGGTTCGATTCCCAAGGGGGGTAAAATAAATGTTAGTGATTTTTTCACTGTAATATTTATTCAATATTACCCTGGACTGGTACCTGAAGCGGAGGGCTGATCACCTTTCCTTCATGAGTAAAAACGATCAATATAACTCTGCGTTTATATCACGCAGTGCCTTATGCACCATTGGGGTGCGGATAAGGGTTTTATTATTTATTATTATAACATTTTCCGATGGCGTGATTAATTTTGCGCCACCCTGTAAAAGGTTTGTGTAAATAAAATTCGATTACGCGGGGAAAAAATGAGGGCAAATTTGGAATTGTTCACATCCCATTGCATACGTAATAAATAATATGGCCGGCTATGAATTCACAATTTCCCGTTTCCACATTCTAAGGTCGCCTGTCCACGGCGCAATATTGATTTCGGATTAAATCAGAAAGCGCCCGTGTTGTGTAAAGCTAAATAAAAATATTTTCAAGCTTACATGCAGCCTTTCCCTTAACCGACAGAACCACCCTTAAACATAATTGACACGCAACCTTCCCCTAAAGAGAGGGCCGTAATCTACCGCTTTTGTAAAATGATTTAAAATGCTTTGAATAATTTACCGTTTTCGAGTCAATTTCCTCACGGCTTGAACGATTTTATTCTGTAAAATGCCGAGTTGGGTAGCTAGACGCTAACATTACAAAATTAATAAATTACGGTATTGCTTTGATATTTAGTAAATAAATCTCTTCAAATTTAACAGTAGCGCTTTGTTATTCAAAAAATGCGATTTTATTTTGATTTATTTTTATAATACTATTTTTAAAAATAATACACTCTAATAATACCACTTATAGAGTTTTATTTTATTACACACGACTAGTTTTGAGAACTACAGTTGTTTTCATCGACAGGTAAATACTAAAACCTTTATGTACGAGTGTTTTTTTTAAATAATTAGCACGTCATTTCACAAAGTCAATGCCGAATCAATAAATAATATTATCATATTATTTTGTCAACCACCGTGCTGGAGGTTCCGGGTTCGATTCCCAGAGGGGGGTAAAATTAAAGTGATTTTTCATTTATTGATTCGGCCGTAAAATCTTTTAATTATTCATATGTACTAGGTAAATACTAATTTTTATTAAAGTATGTTATGACACCTGGTTCGATGTATTCCGCATTACACGGTGTTTGAAAATTAAGGGGAGTAAAAAAAGATAAAAAGTAAATTTTCACTCTACTTTTTAATTAATATTACCCTGGACTGGCGCTTGAAGCGGAGGGCTGATCACCTTTTCTTTATGTGTTAACGATCAAGATAACACGTTTAAATAATGCAGTGCCCAATGCACCTTCAGATGCGGATAAGCATGATGCGGATATCCAAAATAGCGTCGAGTTACAAGATGGCGACATCACCATCAACACCTAAAATTATAATTTAATGATCTTATCCGAGTCCTGTTTTATCAACTTAAAAGCGTTACAAAATAATTATAAGGAAAATGGTGTCAGGCGAAATGTAATTATTTGCCTGACCCCACTTACCACTCGCCCATTGTTTCGGAATACATCCCTGTTACCCGCTAAATAATGAGCTTAGTTTCCAAATACTAACAAAAGGACAATAGATTTAACCGAAGGAGTCTTTTGACTAAGAATAAACTCACCCCTTAACAAAAAACAAAAAATGTTAATCATATTATTTTTTGACATCTCAAACCACACTACTCAAATTTTTGAAAGTTCTATTTACATGAACCAATTTAGAAACCTTGTTCTTGAATCACTAGAACTTCAGTAGAGACATCTATAGGTGAGATGAAAATAAGCTTTTTATTGAGCAGAAACTCTTAAAGTATTAGTATGTGAGATCCGAATCCTGGATTATAATCATAATCACACATGAGAAACGCCAGAAAATATCGTTTTCATTTTTTATTATTTAAGCTTATAATCAGACCAGTTAATTTATTTACAACATTTTTAACGTGTCTAAATACTTGTTCACAAATCTGGATTATCTCCAATTACGAGAGTTATTTTTCATATTTTTAAGAAGAATATGGAAGGTAGGACATTATTGAGGCTTAATACCATTATAGGCTGGTTTTAGTGTAGATTCGTGTAACATTCGCCAATTCTACCCATTTTTGTTAAATCAAGCACAGATTTTTTGAGTTTACTAAGTAGTATTTTATTGTTTTTTTTAATTAATATTGTTACAATTGTTTCCCGTCTTTTAAAAAGAAAAATTGTGTTTGATTTAACAATAAACACATAATTTAAAACGGAATTCTACAAATTAAACGCCAAATCAGTAAACAATTCTACCCATGATTGACAACTACAAAACTTAAATTCATGGAAGTTCTGTATCTTATTTCGTTCAAATTTAAAGCATAGTGCTTGAAAGGCAAGAATTTCACTAGAAAAATCTGTGGTGAAATATAAGAAGATATCAAAAAAATAATATAAAAAAAATAACTCCGATAATTGAAGATAATCCAGATTTGTGGACAAGTATTTGGATACACTCAGAATGTTGTATTTTTTGTCAATCATGGGTAGAATTGGTGAATGTTAAACGTGTGTAAAGTAATCGTTTCAACCAGCCTATGACGGTCATAAGCCCTGTAATCACCCAAACTCCTTTATTCTTTATCATCTATGTTGAGATGTCAAAAAATGTACATTTTTTTATAGTTAAAATATCACTTTGTTTAACACCACTTTTTATATGTGTTTTATTATAACTAAATTATAATGTCTACCAGTTTTGAAGTTTACTGCTTTTTTTTCACGACTGATTAATCAGTCTTGAAATAGAAGCGGTTAACTAGTGGACATTATAATTAAGTTATAATAAAATATTTATAGTAATTTTAAAACAAAGTTGTATTTTAATTATGAAAAATGAAAATCACAAAGTTATTGCATCAAATACAAATTAGGTTTTTTTTCTAGTTAAATATTTCAATATGCATACAAAAAATCAATAAAAGCATTGGTTTGTTGATGTGATTTGTAAGGCTTTTCGATATTTCATAAATAATATAGGTTGTTCCCCACTTGACCTCTCTCGACTCCCCTACTTGCTCGGTACAAACTACCCCGTCATACGTTAAACTGTACGAGGGCTGTAAATCATATACGTCACCAACACATTTCTAGTGCATAGCCATGGGTGAATTTAGTTTAGGGGCGATCGCGGAGACAATGGCATTTCGATAAGGGTAAATTATTTGTGGTTCATTAGCGTCCGCAGTTCGTATGGGGATGGGAACATTCCACCCCTAATGCTAATGTATGGACGATTATGCATTTCCATACAAAACCCCCACCATCATTGGCAGGAATGTATCATATTTCCATATTTCCACATGGATGTAACTTTGTGCTCGGTCAATGTGGAACTGGATATACTCGATAAACGTAATAATTCTCATTTACACCAAGTCTGCGCTCGAATGAGATTTTAATGTAGTCAATTTATATGTTAATTTACGATCAACTAATACTGTTTGGTGAACTTTTTTCTACTATATATATATATATATATATATATATATATATATATATATATATATATATATATATATATATATATATATATATATATATATTTATCTAGGAGTTCCATCCAGTTATTAAAATAATATTTTACGATAGTCATTGCTTAGCTTTGAATGTCACAATTATCTTACGACATTAATATAGTAAGTTTGAATAATAATTTCATAATAATCATCTCATGTATCATGTCGGGTAACTCTCCCGAGATGAGACATTACGAGTTAGTGTCACACTTCGCACAGCCCGAAACACCGAAAAACTGTAAAGTCAACCAGACAAAGACGGTTACTTTATTTAATTTCCCTTTCGGCTATTCAAATGGGGAATTTATAACATCACAAATGTCACGTTATTCGCTCGGAGCAGTTATCTGAGTAAGGTATGGTATTCCAGTTAAACTTCTTGAAGGATGGCGCCGCGATAGAGTCGATATTAATTAGAGGAGCGAATGGAGCAATTACATATATAGTAATGTCACTTTTAATCCGGATAATAACCTCTTCGAGCGTAGATATTCTTGCCAGCGTTTGCTGAGATAATAGGGGTTAATCTCTTTAAGAGGCGTCGCTGTGTAGTTTATTCAAACGAAGATCTTTGCCATTAACTCTTTACCTACGAATGATACGTTTATTTATTTATTTTTCATAAAACTATTCGATTTCAATATTACCCTGGACTGGTACCTGAAGCGGAGGGCTGATCACTTTTCCTTCATGTGTAAAAACGATCGAGATAACACTGCGTTATATGACGCAGTGCCCTATGCACCATTTGGGTGCGGATATGGGTTTAAAAAAATTAAAGGTGTTAATTATTTATTTGCTTAAATTTAATAAAAATAGTATATATTGCATGTGTGCATTTTTAACATAAATTAATGATCTTTTTTAGAATTTGTTTGGTAAATAAAAAAATGATTTGAGGGGCGTGGAGATTTTCGAGTCGTTAAAGTGGGGCATGGTACAAATAAGGTTGGGAAACACTGATCTATATTAAGCTATCAAGGTTTATTATTACACTTTCATTGTTATTGAAACCCTCGGGACGTCAAATATTTAAACTTTTATAACATACGAAAGTATCTATGGACAAAGATTATTTTCAGAGGATCCGGAAAGGACTTTTCCAATATCCTTTTCTTAGCTGTATAAAGTGAATCTCGAGTGCGATCAAGTTGATCCAAGTTTATCTGGGCCGTAAATGTAATATTGGAACAAAATACATCACAATAATTTAAAGATTTATCAATTCCAGTTTATTTATACCCGGTTTCGCCCGACATTTAGATAAGATTATTATACAACATTTTGAGTGTGTCCAAATACTTAAATACCAAATACTTAGTAAATGCCCAGACTTCTGTATTCTTCTTCATCTTTGAAGAGATGTCAAAAATAATATGAAAAATAACTCCTATAATTGGAGATAATCCAGATTTGTGAATAAGTATTTGGACACACACAGTGCTCGTATAGAAACTGCTCACTTGTGGCCTTGTGCTCAGTGTTGCCATATCGCTCACTCCTTTCAAGAACGTCATAAATCAAAATACTTGATTTTTCAGGAGAACGTTTATAAAGTTTAAAAATATAACAAAATCTATTAAAAATAAATATCAAGCCACTTAATGAACTTTTTACTGTGTGACAAAACATTTTAGGTAAAACCTGAAGGTTTTTTCTCCATTTGAAAAATATTTAGTTTATTTAAAAAAATAAGTAAACAATTCCTTTTCTTCAAAATGCAAAAACAAAATTTCTACCCTGTAGCGGGTAAATATTAAGTTAAAAATATGCCGCTTTTGCTGGGACATAGTACATTTTCTGGGTATTCTGAAAATATGCACAACTGAAAATTGACGATTTTTGAATTATGACGTTCTTGAAAGGAGTGGGCGATATGTCAAACCAAATTTTTGTTAATTACAGTCTAGAAATCTGTATTCAGTTTGTATACAATCAATAACCCAAAATCTGTATGAATCTTTGAATCCATAGTCAAAATGTCGGCCGACGAAGACGTGATTCTCGGTTCTGTGATTTTAATAAATTACAGTTTACGCCAGATGAAGAAAATAAAGATTCCCCGCAGTTTGGGGAATTTCTCGCAGATTGGCAACCTTGGAGCATTCGGAACGAGCGGCGAGCAGCTCGGCTCGCTGTACTGACTGCCTGAATGCTCGCATTGTAACATATTACGTTACGACAAAATGCTCCAGTCTTCTCTACTGTAGGTGTTAGTAAATAAATGTGACTGTTTTTAATTTTAATTCTTTGTAATTTTAGTTTTTATATACATCTCTTCTACTTTTTTTACTATATTCTCGAACATACCTACATAACTCATCAGTTGCATGCGAAAAAGAAATATTCCCATTAAATCGATAAAACTCAACCATGTTTTGTAAATAGGCCTTTCAAAAATTGAAACTCATTAACTGAAATAAATTGTGGGTCATGTATTATATTTTCAATGCATGCATTCCTTTTTTATTGCAAACAAATCATATTTCTAAAAACGCAATGCGATACTTTTAAAGACGTTTTTCTGTAAGGGTAGTTTTGCCTTGTAATGAAAATATCCCTGTCTAGATGAAACAGCTGTTGTTGAAATACGATAATTCATGAATGAAAGCCTTTACGAGTATTATTTATTATTACTAAGGATTCGATGAAGAAACTCTGCCTCAGTAGGTTCATGAAAATCCATGCAAAAATTTCAGTAACCATTAAAAAAATAATAAACTTAGATAATTTATATAGCGCGATTTTCGTAAAATACTACCTCAAGAGCGCTTCACTGTAAATGAATAGTAAATGAAATACATCTACGAGTATGGTGGGATAAGAAAAGTTTTTTATAAAGCTGAAACCCTTTCATTTGTATTATTTTGAGAAATAATAGAATTTTTTGAGAAATCTTTCATTTGTGGTTGTCAGTCATAAACTAACATATTGTTTTTCATCTATATTGAGATGTCAAAAAATACATTTAAAAAATGCAATTATTTTCCATTATTTTAAATTCTTTAAACCCTTATCCGCACCCAATGGTGCAAAGGTCGCTGCATTACATAAACTCAGTGTTATCTTGATCATTAAAACATGAAGGAAAGGTGATCAGCCCTCCGCTTCAGGTACCAGTCAAGGATAATATTGAATTAATATTTGAGTGAAAAAATCACTTCTATTTATTACACCCCTCTGGGAAACGAACCCGAGACCTCTAGAACGGCAGGTGAGCGTGCTGACTATAATACTACGGAGGCGGATTTTTCGTCACTGTAAATTTCAAATTACAATTTACAATCATGTGCTTTTTATGACTTTTTCCTATTCCAAGGGTACTTTTTTATAAAAATTTACGATACTTTTTTATAAAATTATATAAAAAGAAAATTGATTATGACATGCAATCATTTACGGAAGGACCAAATAATCCGAACTATTTCCTATCTATCCATGGCCGTTATTCATTTATGAATAGCTTTTTTATACAAAGTTTCTTTATTTAATGACTTTATGAGTATTGGAAGCATTTGTACAACTTTATTGCTTACTAATCAAAGATCTTTTACTTACTAATTTTTTTACAAAAATGTTAATAAAATTAGTATATAACCACTCACCGAGATTTTCACGTCTACCGGTTTCGAGACGTACCCGACTCTTCGTAAGGACAATCACTAACACAGCATGCAAACAATACTACCCTTCACCACCATAGCACCATTTGCACACTCAAAACTACACAAAATGTCTAACACATGCGATTTTTGGTCGACCCGAAGACCAACATGCACTAAAGATCTTTTCATCAAAAGAGGTATGTATTAGGTTTTGTTTGATGTGTTTTTGTATTTTGAATCTTTGTGGTTCTATGTACGTTCCCATCAAGTGTGTCAATTGTGATTTGTGTGCTTGCTGGGAGGTGCTTTCTTGTGTTATGTGAGAGTAATTCGTAAATGCATATGTAAGGGTTGTTTTAGCATATAGTTGTTTGACTGTCAACAGTTGTAATTTGCTTAAAATATTTCCTCTTCGGGCAACAAAAACACTGTTTAATAATGCATTACTTGTACCACCCCAACCTTTAATCCCATACTGTACAATAGACTGACAAACTTTGTATTTTTTTTACTTATGCTTTTTTGTTACGGATGTTGCGTTTTGTTTTAAAGAAGTAAATTAGTTTTTTTATTTATTTTTTTTGTATTTTCAGTTTGCGAATCTAGGGTTGAATTTTTGTCTATAAGTTTATCAAAAATGCAGGCATTTTAAATGTAACCTTTTTTAACGGATTTTTTTGTAATTATCAAAATCAATTAGAAAAAACAATGTTTGTTACGCTTACGTAATTACAATAGTTTATTTATAAACAAGATTTGTTATTTATATACGTTATGTAGTTTCTCGTATTTCGTCAAAATGATGGAAAAATTGCTTTAAATTTTATTAAAATTATGAATTCAATTTGTTTTAGTAAAATGCATAACATGAAGTGAGTTCCTGGACCTTTTTGTTTTAATAAGAAGCCCTGAAAATATGAGTAACAAATGCTCAGATTTCAATCTTCTTTCATATCGACGGCCCCTACGTAGAGTACTCTATCTGCAAATCTGTCACATTACAGGAGAGAGCTAAGAAGATTTTTTTAACGTATTTTTTTTTATTAGTTAATAGTTTTATCTGAAACTCTAAACTAGTATTTTACATTAAAAAACACGATAAAATAATGTATTAAATCGTTTAAAAACTTTATGCCTTGTCAAAATTAAATAGAGAGTGTTTTAGGAGTTTAGTTCATTTCGAAAATTGGATGTAGATAGCGTCTTGTACGCCTAAAAACTAGGGGTAATTTATCATAAATATTTTTTTATTTATTTATATTTGTAGATAACGTTCAGTTGATAACATACACCAAATATCTTAAAATTGTCAAAAATGTAGTTAGAGAACTTTACGTAGGGCACGTCGATATAAAGAAGAATGATAGATGATTCATATCAAGTTGAAACATAATTCAAAAATAATTTGAATAAACATTTTTATTATTATTTTTGACATCTCATCAAAGATGAAGTAGAATATGGAAGTCTGGGCATTTACGGGGCTGACGACCGTCATAGGCTGGTTTAAGTGATCACTTTACACACGTGTAATATTCACCAATTCTACCCATTATTGACAACCACACTACTCAAATTCTTGGAAGTTCTGTATATATGAACCAATTTAGAAACCTTGTTCTTGAATCACTAGAACTTCACTAGAGACATCTATTGGTGAGATGTAAAGAAGCTTTTAACTATTTTTTTAGCTATGACGGTCGTCAGCCCCGTAAATGCCCAGACTTCCATATTCTTCTTCATCTTTGATGAGATGTCAAAAATAATATGAAAATAACTCCTATAATTGGAGATAATCTAGATTTTGTGAACAAGTATTTAGACACACTCAAATTGTTGTAAACATTTTTATTCATATAAGTATGTAGTATGGCTGCAAATACTCAACGTTCTGAATGCATATGTGAGCCCGTCAATAATTTACGAGGAGAGTACACATATCTCCGCCGAATTAGTATTTTGACGATGCTCTCGAGAGATATTACCTTTGTCTGAGTGATGAGATGCGAGTACTTGGTAAGGAGTATTACTCCCTCGAGTGAACTCTCAGGAAATAACAATCACGAAATCACGCCGGAATGCTGTCTGACTGACGCGCGACGTGTACGGGTACCTTAATCCCTTATAACGAGGCAGACCGCAGAGTATGGGAGCTGTTACAATATAACCTGTTACAATGTAACCTCTAGTTACAAATATCATTATTACGCAATTCAAATAACAAACCGATATTGATAAATTATCGGTTTTGCTCCGCAGGTGTATGGTAACAAACAATAATATAATGTTTCTTGAATGTTTTTCGCAGATACTTTGTGTCACATTTTATAAACTTTATAAAATAAACAACTTTGTTATAACCACTTTTTATTGGTACACTTTTTCCAACCGGTTTCAACAAGAACCTTGCCATTTAAACAAAATTGATTTAAAAAACAGGAAAAAACTCCTAAATGTTGCTTTTATTGAGCGTTGCGCAGAAAATAAACTACTTGTGAGCTACAAATGGAATGGGTAATTAACAATAACCTAAATATGAGTATTTCAATGTTTTAGAATTAGTATATAAACCCAGAGGATGACAAGGTTTTGTCGAAACCGGTTGGAAAAAGTGTACCAATAAAAAGTCGTTACACAAAGTTGTTTTAACATTTTGAGTGTGTCCAAATACTTGTTCACAAAATCTGGATTATCTCCAATTACAGGAGTTACTTTCACATTATTTTTTAACATCTCATCAAAGACGAAGAAGAATATGGAAGTCTGGGCATTTACGGGGCTGACGACCGTCATAGGCTGGTTTAAGTGATCACTTTACACACGTGTAACATTCACCAATTCTACCAATTATTGACAGCCACACTACTCAAATTCTTGGAAGTACTATGTATATGAACCATTTTAGAAACCTTGTTCTTGAATCACTAGTAAAAAATAATGTGAAAGTAACTTCTGTAATTGGAGATAATCCAGATTTTGTGAACAAGTATTTGGACACACTCAAAATGTTGTAAATAAATTATCTGGTCAAATTATAAGCTTAATAATAAAAAATGAAAATGGTATTTTCTGGCGTTTCTCATGTGTGTGATTATAATCCAGGATTCGGATCTCACATACTAATATAAGAGTTTCTGCTTAATAAAAAGCTTCTTTACATCTCACCAAAAGTTGTTTTATTTTATAAAGTTTAATAAAATAAAGAGTTCACGCATTCGTGAAAGCCTGGGTGTAACTGATATTAATAGTAAGATAGAAGAAAAGCTGTTGAGACGGTATGGGCACATGGGACGTAGAGAACCTGAACATATCGTAAACTAGGCGATCGCCATGAATCTTCCTCGAAAGACATCAAGAGGAATACCAAAAAATTCATGGATGCTACAGAAAGATTATATGATCCGAAAGTATAGCCTAGGTGACGTTGTATACGACACAATGAACTTCATTCTGAGGAAGAGGAGAGCTGACATCAACAGTCTACAAAGACGATAGGTAGGATGGAGCTAGGAAGAAGAAGTTTTTTTTAACATGCAGTTAATTTAATGTTATTCTCATTTTTTAAAACGTTTCGAATGTGTCCAATTTTTTTTCACAAATTTAGATTATTTACAATTAGGATTATTTTTTGACATCCCAACAAAGATGAAGAAGAATTTGGAGTCTCGGCATTTACAGAGCTTACAGCAGTCATTTGTTTGAGGTCGTAAGCCTTGTAAATGCCCAGACTTCCATATTTTTCTTCAACTATGTTGAGATATCAGAAAATGTAAAAAATAACTCCTAATTGGAGTTAATTTAGTTTTGTGATCAAGTATTTGGACACACTCAAAATACTGTACATGATTTTCAATACGTGTTGGCTCATAATTTTTTTTTGGTATGTTCAAATACTTGTTCATATATCTGAATTATCTTTATCAGGAGTTATTTTTTTACATTATATTCTCTCTGCTTACCCTTTCAGGAAGTGGCTTTATGGAAAGTAAGTTAAGATATTTTTTTTAAAAATATTTCATGCGAATGGTTTCTAGAGTAGACCGCTACAAAATTAATTAAAGGGTGGATTCAAGCGACCGTATTAGATTTGAAAGTTGGTAATTAAGCTTTTTATCCCTTACGTCTGAATTTGACTCCATTGTTTTCGGTAAATGCACAAGAAATTGCCTTCTTTCGGCGCAATTTGTCAGGAAAGGAGTTATATAAATGTTGGGAAATGAAAAGGTTTCGGATGTCCATGTTCGGAGATGTCCTCGTGACACTGACAGACGTTCCGCAGCGATCTCCTGCCGAGATGTAATGGAGACCTAACGGCTCCTTCTTTTCCCGAGATATCTCGTCCTTTGTGGGGAAGAAAACACGTTTACCACACTAATTCCACCCCTCCACGTAACAATTTAACGCGGCATTATCCTTTTCTGTACCAACATTTATTAATGTAAAGGTCCCGACGCTACATATATCATGTTACTTTTTGCAAAGCTCATGCCTAGGTATGTTTTGCGAGAGTTGTGGTCAAGATTCGTGACCGGGCATCATTAATTAGGCTGGTATATTTTAACATTTAACCCAAGAAAAAGTCGACAGGAACCGTTTATCACATCCCGCATTCGGAAGGAAATAATTATTTCTTATTCGGAAAATTCTTAAAGTACCGTAAGTGACACACTAGACGTCTTGTCGGTACGTATTGTTAAACCAAATTAATGTTCTTCGTCCGCCTCCAAAGTGTTAGCGTTAGAGGTCCCGGATTCGATTCCCAGGGGGGTTGAAAATAAATATTGGTGATTTTATTCTCTTATGTATTTACATATACTCGTATACTATATAAATATAATATATAAATATATATGTGTATATATAAATATATATATATATATATATATATATATATATATATATATATATATATATATATATATATATATATATATATATATATATATATATATATATATATATATATATATATATATATATATATATATATATATATATATATATATATATATATATATATATATATATATATATATATATATATATATATATATATATATATATATATATATATATATATATATATATATATATATATATATATATATATATATATATATATATATATATATATATATATATATATATATATATATATATATATATATATATATATATATATATATATATATATATATATATATATATATATATATATATATATATATATATATATATATATATATATATATATATATTGTATATATTTAATATAACCCTGGTACCTGAAGCGAAGAGGTGAACTTTTTCACGTTACCAAGAAAATACTGCGTTAATACAATGCAGTTCTCTATGCATCGTAAAATCATGTTTTCAGGAGTTTCCCAGTGTGTTTAAATTATCCAGGGTTCTCTTTGAATCTTGAATACATTCAAAGAGAGAGTCTCTGCTATAAAATAAAAATAAAGATGGATCTCACTGTGAACTCACATATACTATGTCGTGAGATTAATAACATATGTAGGAGTTCCAAAAAATTTTCGTAGTGAGGTTCTCAATCATGGGTGGAATGGTGAATATTACACGCGTGAAATGTGATCATTAAAACTAGCGTAAGACAAGTCAAAACCCTGCAAATATCCAGACATTCCATATTCTTCCTTATCTTATGCTGGGATGTCAAAATTTACACAATATTTTAAGTGTACGAGCATAGTGAAGTTACGTTTTTAAGTGGTTTTACATAAAGTGAACGATGAATGATAAGGAGAGTGATATAACTATTTAGTTAGATAATAAACTAATCTAGTAGATAAGCTATTACACATACGATAATATACGCATTTACATACATTGAGATAGGAAAAACGATTTAAGCATGAACCTTTGATACGAACTGTCGCTTTGGGGATAGCCTTTTGAAAAGGTGACAGCAAGGGTATGTATGGTACATCCCCTTATACATCTTATTATCAGATGTGGTCACCTGTGTATGATATGTGGCCATAATTACATGACCTCTGGGGCCAAAAGTCAATTGATCTCACAGGTCGAGTAATTATAAGTCAATCTACTTTAGATGAAGAACTTGATTACACCCTGTAATGGAATTGTAATCGATAGCGATTTCTACCACTTACAATTTTAACCATATATCGATAAAAATTCGTCAAAAATTATCCTAATTATTTGTGACGTACCCAAAATATTAATTTGACTCTCAGCTCTGTGCTTTAAAGTAGGCTAATAAATAAAATTAATTAATTATATTGCATGAATTAAAAGATTATTCTTTCGGGTTTAAAAACGAATCGAAAACCGGTTTAAAAATGCCAAATTAATTTGAAATAAAACCCCTGTAATAATACAAGAGTTATTTTTTGACATCTCATCAAAGATGAAGAAGAATATGGAAGTCTGGGCATTTACGGGGCTTACGACCGTCATAGGCTGGTTTGAGTGATCACTTTACACACGTGTAACATTCACCAATTCTACCCATTATTGACAACCACACTACTCAAATTCTTGGAAGTTCTATATATATGAACCAATTTAGAAACCTTGTTCATGAATCACTAAAACTTCACTAGAGACATCTATTGGTGAGATGTAAAGAAGCTTTTTATTAAGCAGAAACTCTTATATTAGTATGTGAGATCCGAATCCCGGATTATAATCACACACATGAGAAACGCCAGAAAATACCATTTTCATTTTTATTATTAAGCTTATAATTTGACCAGATAATTTTTTGGACACACTCAAAATGTTGTAAATACAAGAGTTATCTTTACTTTGAAGATATTTAGCCAATTTCTTGAATGTTTTTCGCTGATACTTTGTGGCACATTTTATAAACTTTATAAAAGTAAACAACTTTATTTTAACCACTTTTTTTTATTATAAGTACACTGTAACCAACCGGTTTCGACAAAAACCTTGTCATCATTAGGGTTTATCAAATTCTTAAACATTTAAATACGCATAGTTAATGAAATTCCATTACTAAAAACTTCCACACACTCCGAATAATTAAGGTAAGGGAATGTAATAACTATGAGTATTTTTTTCCTGTTTTTTTTATTCATTTAATCAACCCTTGTGATTATAAGGTTCTTGTCGAAACCAGTTAGTTAAAGTGTATTCATTATAAAAAAAATGGTTAAAACAAAGTTGTTTAATTTTATAAAGTTTAATTTGCCAACACCCGCATGGAATTTCAACCCTGAAACACTCGATAGTCGGCATTAGATAACTCGATTGGGTACCTAACGAAGTACGAGGCTCTGGTTGACTCTAGTACTATCACTATTAGCGGGGTAGTTACCCCTATTTCATATGCAGATTCAATAGGCACATATATAGGCACTGAGAATCGACTAATATCCTTATTATTACGATTTTAATCATATCTCGAAGTTTATTGAGATATTGGACATATGTTGGTTTTATGTATGTATAAAGCTATTCAACCTGCTTTTAATATCTATCCACAGAAAATCATCGACAAAACATCACGTTTGGTTAAGATAAATTCGATTTTTATGCAATAAAGTTGTATAAATTAACTTTTTTTTTACAAAAATGTAAATAATTTATAGTCCATTATTTGATTCAACATCGGTTAAGCAAGATTTGTCAGTATCCAATTCAAACCCCACCCACTCCTTTCATCCTACGAGTGTATAAGGTGGTTCATTAATATGTTTAATCCTAGTGCATGTTTAACCTCGGCTTGTAACGCATGTTTATGCTGAAACCTTTAGTGCATGTTGGTCTTCGGGTCGACCAAAAATCTCACTTGTTAAACATTTTGTGCAGTTTAAGTGTGTAAATGGTGCTATGGTGGTGAAGGGTGGTATTGTTTGCATGCTGTGGTAGTGATTGTCCTGACGAAGAAGCGGGCACGTCTCGAAACCGGTAGTCATAAAAATCTCGGTAAGTGGTCTTTAACATTTTTGTAAAAAAAAATAAAATTACTTGCCATAAAGTAAATGCTTTAAATATTAATAATATTGAGAATATTGTTTAAATTGTTTCCACTATCCATAAAGTCATTAAATAACGAAATTAAGTTTAAAGAGATAAATGGATAGAAGAGCTGGATAGAGTTCAAATATATCGCATCATTCGACCATGTCTTATTTGATTTATAATTTTTAATTGATTTTGATTTTTATTTTATAATTGTATCTAAGATACACCTTTTAAATAAAAGTACATTGGTTATTTTGCATTAAAGTCGTACAACTTGTTTCCATCATCCATATTGTTATTTAATAATGAAGTCTAGTATAAAACAACTTTTCAAAAATTGATAATAGAGGTGGGCAGATTTGACATAGATCGCATCATTCGGCCATGTCATAAACAGTTTAATTTGTATAATTTTATAAATAAGTATATTTTGTCATCTCAACTTAAATGAAGAATAATAAAGAAGTATGATATTTACAGGGCGATGACCTATCATATGCTGGTTAAGTGATCATTTTATACAAACGTAACATTCACCATTCTACCCATGATAAATAAATACAAAAATCATAGAACTCATACATGTTTCATAAATCTTATTTTTTGACATCTCATCGAAGATGAAGAAGAATATGGAAGTCTGGGCATTTACGGGGCTGACGACCTAAATAAACAACCCGTAAATGCCCAGACTTCCATATTTTTCTTCATCTTTGATGAGATGTCAAAAAATAATATGAAAATAACTCCCGTAATTGGAGATAATCCAGATTTTGTGAACAAGTTTTGTACACACTCAAAATGTTGTACCATAAATCTCATGATATGTACATGAATTCACGGGAGCCATCATGGCTGGTTTGAGAAAGCTTTTATTTAGCAGAGACCCATTTATTTATGATGTATAGACCCCTTTATCTAGATGTATACAATATCCTAACCTGATTATTTAACATACTTGGAATCGTGTGAGAATATTTTTTATTTAAATAGTAATAACGTGTTTTAAATGAGTACTGTATAATGTGCCCTCGACCCTGGAAAATCCGGTGAGATGATAAAAAAATAATAATCAAAGATGTTTTTTAAATCAAAGTGAAAGCTTATTTGTTTTTTTGATAATGTATTACTGACGTGAAAGCTTCAGTTGAATCTCTAAATATTTGGCTGCCCGAGGCTTGCAAGACAGCTTTTAAATGATAAGCCCGTATTATTTCACACATTTCGAGATATATAGGGTGACACAGAATACATAGAATTTTAGAAAATTGCATTAGTAGCCATGAGCAGGTGGTAGCACTGCTGTACAGTGACCTAGAGCAAGTAAACATCTTGCCATTTTAGTGACCATACAATATGGAACGGGCAACAGCGTGCTTTGGCCATAAAAATGTTTTATAAAAATAGTGAAAATGCAGAGACAGTTCCGACGTTTTTACAACTTAGAACGTCATGGTGATATCACATCAAAACACGCGATAAAATAATTGGATTCACAACTTTGAAGAGACTGGATCTGCCCTAAAGAAAAAACTAACGACCGCAGATAGTGCTACAATTGAACGAAAAGCCACATCACACACTGGATGGCAATCAATGTAATCTGTGCGAGGATTGTTCAGTAATTGAGTGATTTCAAGATACATGTGATAGCGTTCTCTAACCTCTTGGTCCCTAGATTTGTCCGTTTGTTATTTTTACTATAGGATTATCTCTAGAGTAAAGTTTACAAGAGTCGACCAAGAAACCTGAATGTGTTAAAACAGAGAATTCAGTATGCAATCCATAATATCCCAGCTGAGATGCTGCAGCGGTCAATGAGAAATCTCAGGAATGCAGTACAGGATGGCATACAAAGGACTTAATTAAAAAAAAAAATCCATTATAATTCTTAAATAGGAAATTTTGGGGCTTCAATAACAATGTATGAAATGTTTTTTCTTCTTATGTTTGGGTTTTTTGCTAAAAAATAAAACTTCTTAATCCCACCAAAAGATGTTTTGAAAGTGGATTATATATATATATATATATATATATATATATATATATATATATATATATATATATATATATATATATATATATATATATATATATATATATATATATATATATATATATATATATATATATTTATTTATATATAAATATATATATATATATACATATATATATATATATATATATATATATATATATATATATATATATATATATATATATATATATATATATATATATATATATATATATATATATATATATATATATACATATATATATATATATATATATATATATATATATATATATATATATATATATATATATATATATATATATATATACAATATATATATATATATATATATATATATATATATATATATATATATATATATATATATATATATATATATATATATATATATATATATATATATATATATATATATATATATTTATATATATATATATATATTTATATATATATATATATATATATATATATATTTATATATATATATATATATATATATATATATATATATATATATATATAAATATATATATATATTTATATATATATATATATATATATATATATATATATATATATATATATATATATATATATATATATATATATATATATATATGTATATATATATATATAAATATAATTTAATCCTGCCTATGGCGGTCGTAAGCGCTGTAAATGCCCAGACTTCAATATTCTTCCTCATCTTTATTGAAATGTTAAAAAATAATATGATAAAATTCCATTATGTTTCTTAAATGGCAATTTAAGTGGCTTCAATTACTATGAATAAAATGTTTTTTCTCGTTTTGCTTTTAGTTTTATCAGATTGTTAAAAAGTTCCCATTTTTTCGTACCACCCTATATTTCGAGGTTGTGTATTCTAAGTAAAGTAGGTACGTATATAAATTGTAGGTGGGAGTGCACAGCTACACCCTCCAGCGAAAGGAACTTAAATAATACCGGGGGTGCCGTATAACGCAGAGCCGGAGCCCGTCTGGTGGCCCAACCGCTTCCGAGAGATCATATATCATAAAGACAAAGTTTTTATAATGCCTCAAACTTTAACAATAAATATTGTTCAAGGAGAGGGATGGTGTATGGTGGCTCGCCCGACCAACCCGGGCTGGCCGCTTGGCTCGCGGGTGTAAGGCAGGTGGGCTATGCGGCTAGGTACGCGGAGAGCTTTCGCCTCCAACGAAAATACGTACATGTCTGAATTACGTGAAAAAATATGCGTGAGGCTTTCGCGCGTTATATGTAGAGCTTTTCAAGTTTTATAGTTTATTTTATACACTACTGTCTTTGAACTTGTTGACCATTTTATTATTTCAGGATAAGAATTTTGATTTTATGAAATCAGAAATAAAAACCTATTTTAATTATTTCTTCTCTTGAATTTTTTTTGAAGATACTTTAATACATTTAAAACATATAAATAAAATGTAACAAAAGCTTTATTTTTTATAACGAAAATACCTACATGTCTGAATTACGTGAAAAATATGCGTGAGGCTTTCGCGCGTAATAAGTGAAGCTTTTTAGGTTTTACGTTTGATTTTTTGCTGCGCTCTCTTTGCATCTGTTGACTTTTAAATTATTTCAGGATTAAACATTTGATATGTGGAATTCAGTTGAAGAGAATCTCTCTTCATTACACAAAATATTGCTTTTATTAATTGATTTCCATCATTCTTAGAATGATCAAGAAAGTCATGGGTTTGATAGCTAATATTCTTCTTTTTCTTCTAACCCTTATCCCCACCCAATTGTGCATAGGTCACTGTATCGTATTGACGCAGTGTTATCTTGATCGTTACTTACATTAATGCATGGTGATCATCACTCCTGCGCTTCAGGGTAATATTAAGTAAATATTTGAGTGAAAGAATCACTTATATTTATTTGACACCGTATCACTTAATTACCTACTTATTTAGCCCGCCTACTCACCATAATAATAATAAACCCGTATCCGCACCCCAATGGTGCATAGGGCACTGCGTCATATAAACGCAGTGTTATCTTGATCGTTTACACATGAAGGAAAGGTGATCAGCTTCAGGTACCAGTCCAGGGTAATATCGAATAAATATTAGAGTGAAAAAATCACTTTTATTTATTTGACCCCCCCCTGGGAATCGAGCCCGGGACCTTCAGAACGGTAGCCGAGCAGGCTGACCATTACACTACGGAGGCAGACACTAAAGTGGAGGAGAAAGTGTACTCACCTTACAATGAATATTATACCAAACAGTTGTTAGTTTAGTTCATATCAATCCCTGAAGATGACAAGATGCTTATCGAAATCGTTTAAAAAAAGTACCAAAAATAAAACTTTGGGTTAATGATAGCTATTTTATGATACAAATTTAAATTGAGACACCAAATTTTCAACATAACGAGAGAATACTGCGTCGATAGTAGTGTGTGATCTGGTTTTAGACAGACCTTTATCAATGTTCAATTTTAAATGGAATTTTAAATTTTTATAAATTTTTTTATTCATAAAAATTGATGTTAAATGTTTACATGACTTTTCAAAGGATTTTTAATAATTTTTTTTATTATTTACATGGTGTGTTGAGTAATCACTAAACCAGCCTATTATAGCTCAAAAAAGCCATGTTAATATTTAAATCTCCACATTCTTCTTCATCAATACTGAGATGTCAAAAGATTACATGTATTTTGAACTCTTTTATACTCGATACAACATACGTTTTACTATGCAAATTCGCGTTTCAATATTTTCCGGTTTTAAAAAGCACCTGCGCCGCCTTTGTATCAGGCTCTGGGGGAAGAAATATGGACATGATAAAGCCTCCGCTTCAAAAAGTAAGCGACATTTTTCACAATGTGGACAACTTCATTCTAACTTATCTCCTGAATCGTATAAATGTGATATTTCTCTTTGGATGGGACTTTATGGTGTAGATTGCAAGGTGTGGAATATAAAATGTTCTTGGCAAAACTCCATTCGAGTTTGTTTTCGTATAAATAAATTGAATCAACAATTGTGATCGTATGATTTTCATAGTTAATAACAACATACTTACTCTATTTCTTCTTGGTGTAGGCCTTGTGACCTGTTTAACCTTCTGCGATGTCAATTCCCAGATGTCCATCCAACTCTTTGGTGGTCTGCCCAGGAATCATCCACTTTGGAGTTGAGGCAGTGGATATTATAAATGGTCAATATTGTCTTATAAAACGTATTAACTTTGTAAAATATCTAAGAATCCTACATTTATATTTCTTGATATCTCATCAAAGATGAAGAAGAATATGAAAGTCTTGGCATTTACGAGGCTGATAAATAAAATAATACGAAAATAACTCCTGTAATTGGAGATAATCCAGATTTCGTGAACAAGTATTTGGACAAACTCAAAATGTTGTAAGAATCTAATTGTCTAGAATTTATTCAACAGGGCTTGAATTATTATTAGCTTTTCTCAATAACACTAGTCGAATGTAATGATAAAAGTTGATAACTGTAGCTTTTTCTTGTGTACTTTACTACCTTTATAAAATTGAACAACTTTGTTTTAACCACGTTTTTATTATTAGTACACTTTAACCTATCGGTTTTGACAAGAACCTTGTCATCATCAGGGTTAATTTAATTTTAAAGCATTTAAATATTAAAATACTCATAAATAATTACATTCCTTTACCAAAAACTTCCACACACTCCGTAAAAAATCCTAAATTTTTACACTCTGGCTTCCACAAATGCCTGAATTCTTTATTTTGTATCGTGTAAGAGACACTCCAGCTGACCATATAAAAATTCACTTTTCGGTAGTTTCTAGTTGCCTATAGTAGTTTTTATACATCGTCCAGCATTCGAACCTATAGAGGAATGATCTCTCTCTCGAGACTAAAATCAGCAAAACAACAGGTAGTGTTTCTATCAGCTAAGACAAATTAATAGCATTCGTAATTTGAGTTAATTATTGAAACGGTATACACAATGGTGAACGTTATACAAGTGTTTGAAGTGATCGCTTAAGCCAGCCAAATGCCAGGTGTAAGCCCTGGGATGCTCAGACTTCCATCCTCCTTCATAAAAAGGGAAGAATGATACATATTTCACATCAAGTTAAGACACCTTTAAAATCGGATATATTTAGTAAAGTTGTTTTTATACTTTACTTTAACGTGCTTCTAGCTATTTCGTATTTCGTATTTTATGCAGTGGCGTGCCGGCAACCTTTTAATGGAGTAATCACTCAAAATCTACATAACACAGAGCTAATTCCAGTGTGCTCGATCAATGTCCCTGTAATGGGCAAACTTGACTATGTAACTCTGTAGTAAATGGTGAATAATATTTGTTCATTATCCAATTAGGCCTTTATAATTTGCCTACAATATTTCTTTTCGGCCGAAGAAATCCTTCAACGAAATGTTTCTTTTTTAAACGAATAATAAAACTTTGTAAAATAAAACAACTTTGTTTTAACCACGTTTTATTGGTAAACTTGATCCAACCGGTTTCGACAGGAACCTTGTTATCGTCAGGGTTTATGTACTAAATTCTAAAATATTGAAATACTCATGGTTAATTACCCTTCCCTTACCAAAAAATTCCAGACACTTTTTTTAAAGTTTTTGGTAAGGGAAGAGTAATAAAATATGAGTATTTCAATGTTTTAGAATTAAGTACATTAACCCTGATGATGACAAGGTTCTTGTCGAACTCGGTTGGATAAATTGTACCAATAAAAAGTGGTTAAAACAAAGTTATTGTATAAAATTTATAAAATGTGGCACAAAGTATCTGCGAAAAACATTCAAGAAATACTAAAATTAACTAAGTTACGTGTTAGTTTTGATAGCTGCCTAAATAATTCCCCCCAAAGGTAGGCAGAGGAATAGAACGCCATACTACTCTGTCTTTATAAGTAATCTTTGCCTCTTCAATATTCATGTATCTCCTCATAGACACCCGCATATTATTCCGGCTCCTGAACTGACCCACCGAATATTATTATTAGTAGTTTTGTAATACATTTTGTTATATAAATTTGTAGGAAATCCTAAAAATGTTTACACATTTATATGGAGAAGCTATAAAATATATGATTGGAAAGCACCCACGTAAATCGAAGTGAAATATTTCTCACAAATATTGGATTCTCTATCGGGAACCCCATCAAAAGTTCGATGGTTTATGTCCTCAATATAAATCAGGATTTTTTAGATCTTTTTATTATTTTCCTACTGGGCTCGTAATAGTCGTAATATTCCTTCGGCATAGAAAAAAGATAAATAAGTGCGCCATGAAATAAATAAATGGCGGCCAATTTATTTGTAAGATATCTTTTATGTGGATAATTTACATGAAGAAGAATAACATAATCATTTTCGACTGTTTGTGTCTAGTTCAGGTAAATATCATACGTGTCTATCTATTACAATGCCGGCATAACTTTTAAAATGTAGACATATATAATGATTAAAGAAAACACTTGTTTTTTACCACTTGAGTTTTATCATAGACTACATGTTACAGAAGTTAAACTTCCATCATTCAGGTCTGTATAATAACAGACCTATATATAGATTTATATTATCCACTGACACTTCGTGATGGAATTGCATTTTTAATTTATTATTAGATTAAAACCAATATTTTTAGCTTTTCCACTTTTTTTATTTATGGTCTGATTACCAGTCTGATGATGTCGGTAACGACGAAACCCGGTCGCTGGTCAAATAAAAAAAAGTGGAAAAGCTAAAAATATTGGTTTTAATCTAATAATAAATTAAAGACCTATATATATATATATATATATATATATATATATATATATATATATATATATATATATATATATATATATATATATATATATATATATATATATATATATATATATATGTTTTTATACAGACCTGAATGATGGAAGTTTAACTTCTGAAACATGTAGTCTATAATAAAACTCAAGTGGTAAAAAACAAGTGTTTTCTTTAATCATTGTAACATGTCTTACCACAGAGTTAATGCCGAAACAATAAATAAAATAGACATATATGAAATTTTTAATTTAAACATGAAGATGAAGAAGAACATGAAAATCTGGGCACAGGATTTATGACCTATCGTAGACTGGTTAAGTGATCACTTTATTCACGTAAAAAAATTCACCAATTCTACCAATGATTGACAATCACACTGCTTAAATCTGAATATGGAACATTAGGTATTTACCCAGACCTATATTCATCTTCATCTGTGTTGAGATGAAGATGAATATCAAAATGCATTCCACAAAAAACAATCGAAAATGTGGAGGAAATTCAGATTTGTGAACAAGCATGTAATTAAATCGGTTTTTAATTTAAGTGTGACACGTATTTCGAAGCATTCCGCATAATTTTCAAACACCGTAAAACTATATACTATAAAAATTGTAAAACGTGGTATTTACCAAGTAAAACTTAAATTCATCAGGGATCCAAAATGATTTATTTATTTATTTATTTTAATGTTTTTTTTTACAAAATAAATATTTAAATAATAAAAATAGTTGGTGAATATACAATACATTTCAAATATAACGTTTCTACCTCTCTAATAAAGTAGATACTTGTGTTTAGAGAGAGCTCGTTTTAATTTTTTTTTATATGAGCAAAGTAAATTAGACAAAGTAAATTGAAATTTAAATTAAAAATGAGTTAAAAAATACTTTACGGAAAGATATATGTGTTGGTGATTAGTTATATTTTCTCATTTGTTTCATTTCAAAATAATTCTTATATTAAGTTTTTTTTATATGCCTATTAACTGAACCTTTTATTTATTTATATTTTACATTTTGCCCTGCGTTTTCTTATTTGTTTTTCAGTTTTGTTAACCTCAATTCCATGACCCAAAATGAGTAATGGGAATCACTCATCAGAATTATTATAAATGTGGATTTGTGTGTAATATGTTTAGATAAATAAAAATAAATACAATATTAAATAACATACTTTATAAGATAATAATATAATAATAAAACCCTTATCCGCACCCCAATGGTGCATAGGGCACTGCGTCATATAAACGCAGTGTTATCTTGATAGTTTACACATGAAGGAAAGAAAGACACAGGGTGATATTGAATAAATATTACAGTGATAAAATCACAAATATTTATTTTACCCCCCCTGGTAATCGAACCCGAGACCTCCAGAATGGTAGCCGAGCGTGCTGAACATTACGCCACGGAGGCGGACAAAACATGAACTTATAACATAAGATAAGTTTATTTTTAATTTAAGTTTTACTTGGTTAGTACCACTATTTCTAATAAGAAATTTAGATATTATTTTTTGACATCTCATCAAAGATGAAGAAGAATATGGAAGTCTGGGCATTTACGGGGCTTACGACCGTCATAGGCTGGTTTAAGTGATCACTTTACACACGTGTAACATTCACCAATTCTACCCATTACTGACAACCAAACTACTCAAATTCTTGGAAGTTCTATATATATGAACCAATTTAGAAACTTTGTTCTTGAATCAGGTTAAAGTGATCACTTAAACCAGCCTATGACGGTCGTAAGCCCCGTAAATGCCCAGACTTCCATATTCTTCTTCATCTTTGATGAGATGTCAAAAAATAATATGAAAATAACTCCTGTAATTGGAGATAATCCAGATTTTGTGAACAAGTATTTGGACACACTCAAAATGTTGTAAATAAATTATCTGGTCAAATTATAAGCTTAATAATAAAAATGAAAATGGTATTTTCTGGCGTTTCCCATGTGTGAGATTATAATCCAGGATTCGGATCTCACATACTAATATAAGAGTTTCTGCTTAATAAAAAAGCTTCTTTACATCTCACCAATAGATGTCTCTAGTGAAGTTCTAGTGATTCAAGAACAAAGTTTCTAAATTGGTTCATATATATAGAACTTCCAAGAATTTGAGTAGTTTGGTTGTCAATAATGGGTAGAATTGGTGAATGTTACACGTGTGTAAAGTGATCACTTAAACCAGCCTATGACGGTCGTAAGCCCCGTAAATGCCCAGACTTCCATATTCTTCTTCATTTTTGATGAGATGTCAAAAAATAATATGAAAATAACTCCTGTAATTGGAGATAATCCAGATTTTGTGAACAAGTATTTGGACACACTCAAAATGTTGTAAAGAAATTTAGAATTTACCACGTAAAACGTAAATTAAAAATCGATGGATATTAATACAATGTGTCTTCCTAATTAATTAATGAAAGTTATTAGATCTAATAAATACGTTTAAAATATTATAATTTATTAAATAATAATTTAAAGAATCGTGTCCCTTGCTTTCGATGTTGGATGCTCGCGTCGGCTAAAATCGATAGAACTAGTCGAAGCGTCCATAAATTCGGAAGTCGTGGATTTATTCCGCTCCAAGTATAAGATCGGCTTGTTGGTGATTTTCTTTTGATTCAACATGACAGGAAATTGCCCTTCCTGCAATCGTTTGTCTTACTAGCTGGAAGAAAAGATTTATTTTTCTTGAAAATTCGGCTAAGCTACCGAAAGACTCGGTCCAAATTTTCCAAAGGTTAATAATAATAAAATCACTCTACCGTTGGTAACATTTATAGAAATCCCTCATAATACAACAAAGTAAAATGTATTATGTTTTCATAGCAAATTTGTGTAATCCAAGACTTGACCATACGCCGCACGTTCTTCTTAAAATTAAAATTGGTTGCTGAATAAAATAAAAGGTTTACATTTTTTTGCCGTGATCGATTTCTAAGGGGGTCAAATATTATTCACCTCATCTGTCTGCCTCCGTAGTGTAATGGTTAGCATGTTAAACTACTGTACTTGAGGTCCCGGGTTCAATTCCCAGGGGGGTCTGATAAATATCCGTAATTTTTATTATCTCTAATGTTTATTCAATACATACCCTGGTGTAGTACATGAAACGGAGGGCTGATCACCTTTTCTTCATATATTAACGATTAAGATAATATTGTGTTTATGTGATACTGTGCCCTATGCACCATCGGGTGCAGGTAAGGGTTAGTTACTAGATATTTTCATTAAAACTTTGTTTAATTTATGACCACACACGAGAAGTAATCTCACCATTTATTGTTTCTTTTTTAAATGGATAATGAAACTAACTTACCATCATGCCGCTTCCCCGAAGGAGTAGGCAGAGATAATAGAACGCCATACCAATCTGTTTTGGGAAACAAACTTCCAAAAACATTATTTCACATCCCTTCTCATACACACCCGTCGATTATCTCTCATTATTTCGACCTAACCACTTGTGAGTATTTAAATAACTTGATAATTTCTTTTTCTCGGTACTACATTCGCTTCAAAAAATTGTTTAAATATTCTTTCTGTGCTTGATCAATTCACATGCCCAAACCATTTCAACACACCTTTTTGAATTTTAAAGATAATGCTTAAAAAATATAATGGAAATCGTATTTAAAGAGAATGAAACCATCCAGACTCCCCCACATTGCACGGCCAACCCCAAGGCAGACCACGAAAGAGATGGATTGACAGCTGAGAATCGACATCGCAGGAGACTAATCCCTCTTAAAAACAGGCCACAAGGCCTACACCAAAAATAAGAAGAAGGTAATAAATAACATTAGAAAATGTTACATTTATCAACAACATTTTGAGTGTGTCCAAATACTTGTTCACAAAATCTGGATTATCTTCAATCACAGGAGTTATTTTCATATTATTTTTTGACATCTCATGAAAGATGAAGAAGAATATGGAAGTCTGGGCATTTACGGGGCATTTATTTCTTCTTCATCTTTGATGAGATGTCAAAAAATAATATGAAAATAACTCCTGTAATTGGAGATAATCTAGATTTTGTGAACAAGTATTTGGACACACTCAAAATGTTGTAAATAAATTATCTGGTCAAATTATAAGCTAAAATAATAAAAATGAAAATGTTTTTTTCTGGCGTTTCTCATGTGTGTGATTATAATCCAGGATTCGGACTTCACATACTAATATAAGAGTTTCTGCTTAGTAAAAAGCTTCTTTACATCTCACCAATAGATGTCTCTAGTGAAGTTCTAGTGATTCAAGAACAAGGTTTCTAAATTGGTTCATATATATAAAACTTCCAAGAATTTGCGTGGTGTGGTTGTCAATAATGGGTAGAATTGGTGAATGTTAAGTGATCACTTAATCCGGCCTATGATGGTCGTCAGCCCAGATTTCCATATTCTTCTTCATCTTTGATGTGATGTCAAAAAAATAATATTACATTTATCAATTTAGCAAAATTACAGTCGACCAGTGTTATCGAGTAAAGCTAATAATAGTTCAAGCCCTGTTCAACTAATGCTAGACAATTAGATTCTCTGATATTCTAAAATGAATACGTTTTATTAGACAATATTGACCATTTACAATGCCTCGAGCAAGAATGAAATAACTCAGTATTTGAGTTAGTTTTGCGTAAATATTCAAATCCTCTAGTCAAACTAGACGAGTACGTATTTTGAATATTAATATTTATTATTACGAGTTTCGACTCGTAATAATTCTTCGGAATTCGATATGAGAATTTTCTCATGTTAATATTTAAGCTTAACAATTTTTATTTTATTTTTATTATTATTTGAAATGGTAACAAAAGTTTTATTTTATAATTAAAATTCATTTTCTAGACATTTCTACTTTTACAATCTTAAAATTAATAACGCAGTTCTCTATAGTAAAAAAAACTAAGCTCTTGTGCTTGCAGAGCGATTTACACTTATTATTTTTTTGTTAACATATATGTGTTTTTTTTCTTTCTTAGATTAAAATGCAAAAAATTAATTTAATTTATTTTTATTTAAATATCTTAATTTTTTTATATTTATAGGAAGGTTATTGAAGTACTATATATAATATGTAGGTATAACTCGTAATTAAGACTTTTTAAAGAATAAAAGTAAAGTTTTTTTCCTAATTAAATTACTAAGTAACCATCACGCTGCTTTATCGCAGGGGAAGGCAGAGAGGAAGGATTTTTTAAATGGGAATTGAATTTATTATTTACCTTGGTTATTTACAACATTTTGAATGTGTCCAAATACTTGTCCACAAAATCTGGATTATCTCCAATTACAGGAGTTATTTTCATATTTTCATATTAATAAATGAGTTTCCGCTTAATGAAAAGCTTCTTTACATCTCACCAATGGATGTCTCTAGTGAAGTTCTAGTGATTCAAGAACAAGGTTTCTAAATTGGTTCAAATATAGAACTTCCAAGAATTTGAGTACTGTGGTTGTCAATAATGGGTAGAATTGGTGAATGTTACACGTGTGTAAAGTGATCACTTAAACCAGCCTATGACAGTCGTCAGCCCCGTAAATGCCCAGACTTCCATATTCTCCTTCAACTTTGATGAGATGTCAAAAAATAATACCTTGCTTATTATGTACAAAGTTTTAAGATCATTTAGGGGACTTTTTTTTCTTGATAACATTATGAATTATTTTAATCTGTGTTGAGAATAGGAGGGAACCAGTGTGGGCTTATCAGGAACTTGTCAGCATTTGGTCATTGCTGGGAGGAAACCACGAAAAACTCCTCAGGAGAACGTGGACTGTTATAGAGAGAATACACCAATCTGTATAAACTTTGATTAATTAAAAACTATTTTAGAGTTAAGGAATCCAATCATGAAACGTCATAAAATTCATCATATACTTATGTATGACTTCCAAAATTTGAGGAGTATAATTGTCAATCACGGGTAGATTGATGAACGTTACTCGTGTGTAAAGTGATCACTCATCCAAACCTATGACGCTCAGTGAATGCCCAGATTTCCATATCTATTTTGAAATTTGTTGAGGTGTTGAAAAATAGTCATCAAAATAAATTTAATATACAAAAAGTCAAATTCATCGATCAGTGTTGTAATCAAATCAGGAAAAGATCACTACTTGATGTTGCCAGCATTTCCGATGAAGAAAAGTCCTTTAATTCTAATTTAATAATGTTTCCTGAAGATTTTTAGTCCTTTGTGTCCTGAAAACGTGAGTAATCTTGATGCTAAGGGGTTTATTGAGAATTTGCTCAGATTTATTTTTCAGCCTCGAGGCAATCAGTTATACAATTTACAAGGAACAGAGAAAATATTTTCAGGCGTTAAAAACCTGATCAATCCGCCCCTCGCAATTTATATTTAATAATGTTTAGATTCAAGTATTTTGAAACAAGATAATTTTCAGTTTTTTGTAGGTTCGTTTTTATATTACGAATCCCAATTTATTATCACATATAAAAAAAAATTGTCGGATAACATTCTAGAAAAAAATCAATTTCTTGATTTAATAAAAAATACTCAAATCCTGAAACAATTTTTTCGGAATTCGTATAGCTATTATTTATCAAACTTTTTTAAAAACCAATCATTGGGTTCATCTTAATGATTGAAATTCCAATTATATAACATATTACAAAATGATTTTCATATATCTTTCTATTAACAAAATCCTCGATTCCCGATCCTATAAAAAGTAATAACTTTTAAGTTTTCTCTAAAATTCAGATAGTATTTATGAATTTTTGAACATTAAAAAAAAAAATTGTCTGGTTTTATTGCAGAAACAATATCATCCAACCAATAAATAGACTTGTGACATTGTTAGGAGTCATTTTAATATTTTGACATCTCAACGAAGATAAAAAAGAAAGTGAATTATTATAACAATACCTCTTCATCTATGTACATATTCTATGCCTCCACGGTGTGATGGTTAGCGTGTTTAGCTACTTTTATGGAAGTCCCGGGCTCGATTCTCACGGTGAGAGGGTAAAAATAAATTTCAGTGATTTTTCACCACTGTAATATTTATTTAGTATTACCCTGGACTGTTACCTTAAGTGAAGGGATGATTACCTTTCCTTCACGTGTTAATGATCAAAATAACACTGCGTTTATATGATGCAGTGCCCTATGCACCATTGGATGCAGAAAATGTTAAGAAGTAGAAGAACTCGTATTATATAAGATATTAAGCCTGTGTTTCAAATCTACGTAGAAACAGAGCTTTTTTTGTTGTATCCGATTCATTTTGTCTATAATGTCCTACATTTCTATATGAAATAGAATTTTGTAAAAGAAGCCATAAAAATCGATACTTTACCAATAATATTCGTACATTTCCAAATGTAATATAATTTTGTAAAAGAAACCAAAAAAATCGATACTTTTCCAATAAATCAGAATGAAACGCTTCCTCAAAATAATATTCGATCAATCTGAGGAACACTCGTCTCGAGTTTTGGGTAGGGAACATTATTCTTCTTCCAGAAGGTTCCAGGGGGCTGGAGAAATCATCCCAAGGCCTATAATCATGTGACTAGTGAGTGAAATCCTGGAGTATATGAACCAGGCGAGCATAAAACTGCAGCGCAAGCATCTATCGTTCCACCCGACGAGCGACAGTGGGGAGAAAAATACTACTGAAGAGACTCACTTTATTCAATTTTCCCCACACTTGCAAAATAATGCTGGAAAAATACTTTGAAGCTACCTCTACACGGCTTTTATTTGTTTAAAAATATGGACGAATGACATTTACCAATTCAATTCTTATTATTTTTATTTGTGATTTTATGATTTACAAAAATACTTCTATTTCATACTATTTCTGTGAGCCTAAGCGGCTCATTATTAGAAATAGGTATCAAATTGTGGCAAAGTGGGTTCAAACCGATAAAAGTCCGCGACACTAACCACGGGACCACAACCCGACACAATCTATTTCATCAATTATATTTATAAATTTTTTATGACATCTTGATTCTGTTCAAATCTTGTTCATAATTCTTAGTTTCTCCACTAAGGAGTTATTTTCATCTTCTTCAAACCTTATCTGAACCCAAATGGTTCATAGGGCACTGCATCATATAAACGCAATGTTTCTTTGTTAGTTAACATATTAAGAAACGGTGATCATTCCTCCGCTTCAGGTACCAGTCCAGGGTAATTTTAAAATAATAAATATCAGAGTGAAAAAAAAAACTTTTATTTATTAGTTTAATTTTAGTATTTAATCGATATTCATACTGTTCATTCTTTTTGATACTGGGTTATCCACCCTACGGATATCGTGTCAATATTGTGGGTATCTAAAATTGATATTATTGAAGAATTAATGCAATTTGGATATTCAATAATGCACAGATTGGTAAACGTTACATAAGTGTACAAAGTGATCGCTTAATCCAACCAAAGGCTACGTCATAAGCCCTGGGATGCTGAGATTTCTATCTTCTTTCAAATACCAGGGAAGAACGATACATTTTTCATATCGACTTTTTAATTGACATCTCATCCGTAGGGTAAAAAATCCAGTGTCCGATATAATAAAAAATAAATTGACAAACTTTTAAGTTAAATTATGTATACCATATCAATACAATACAATATACTTAATAAGACATTTTTGGAATGTGCATAAAACATAGTCTTTTTCTAGAAAATCGTCAAAAGGAATCAATTTTAACGGCCGAGAGTTCTTTGAGGCTTTCACACAATTTTCTTGTGGTATGTGAAATGTGTTTACATATTTAGAATGCTGCTTTAAGATTCACGGAAACGGAAGCCATTGTTGAAGTAATAGTTAGATTAGATTGAAATAACGTTTACATTTTTACCTACAATCAAAAGTAAAATAAATGAAGAAAATGTAGCATTTTTATTTAATTTGGCTTACGATCCCTCGTAGACTGATTTATGTGATCACTTTATAAGTATATTTGTAACGTTTACCATTCTACCCATGTTTTCCAACCGCACTTATTATGACGACTAGTTGTAGATTATTGTAGATTTGTAGGAGATTATTTTATTATGACGACTAATTTTGGAAGCGTAGCTTACGAAACTAGTCGTCATAATAAAATAATCTCCAGTGGTAGAAAAACAAGTGTTTTCCTTTTACGATTTCATCATGTCTTACCATAAAGTGAATGCCGAAACAATAAATAAAATAAACATAAATAAATTACATCATATTATTCGTCGTTTTATGCGTGAATTTACTGCAGCATCTATTTGTTTAAGCTTACATTTAGCGAAAATCCTTATTTTTGACGTATGCAAGATACTTTTATAATTATTTTACATAGTAGAAAACTCCGAAAAACATGATTTTCAATTTTTATTATACTTATAATGTCACCAAATCCTGAATTTTTCGATTTATTTCCAGTTATTTATATTGACAATCTCAGTATTGATGAAGAAGAATGTGGAAGTCTGGGTATTTTGTAAAGCTTACTACCTATCCTAGGTTGGTTTAAAAAATCACTTAATACACGTGTAACATTCACCATTCTACCCATGTATACCATCCACCATATGATCACCCTATGATAGGTCATTAGCCCTGTAAATACACAGACTTCCATGTACTTTTTCAACTACGTTGAGATGTCAATATAGAAAAATCTCATTAGTGGACACCCGTAGAGTTGTGAACAAGGATTTGGACACACAAAGAGCTGTGCTTATTTATTCATCACATATATTGTGTTTTTGAGAGAGTTTTGTGAGATGTCAATATAGATAAATCCCATTAGTGGACACTCGTAGAGTTGTGAACAAGGATTTGGACACACAAAAAGCTGTGCTTATTTATTCATCACACATATTGTGTTTTTCAATACCACCAAAAAAAAAATTCTGTCGTACATCGCTTATCCTAGTTAAAGACCGACTCCAATTCGGGCACTCATTAATTTATTTTTAATGGGTCGACATCTGTTATGGCTTTAGTTACCAGATACGACTTGCCTTAATTGTTATCGAGTTTTCAATAAACTGGAAAAAAGCTGCAATTCCAGAAGGCTGGCGTGGAGCCATAATGGAATAATTGCCCGGCTGGCAGAGCCCAGATGGGGCTACATTTATGGAAGCTCTACACTCTACACACGTGCATAATGAATAGAATCGCACCAACTGTATTCCCGCTCACATCTCCTACCAATAATTCATATTCATTTAAATTGTGATATTTGAAGATGCTTTTTTTTTTTTTAAATATGGAATGGCGTTGCACATGTAAAACAATGCATTTGCCAATGTCAAGTTACTTGAATTCTTAATTATAAAATATGATATGATAAAAATTATAAAGATAAACTATAAATTTATTTTATTTAATTTTAGAAAAACAATCAACAGTCTGTACAAATTTGGGTTCCTGCTCGCCAGGATGAGATGGATATCTGTAGGGAGGGGAATAAGCGGGGCCAGAGATTTAAAGAAATTTGGCATTTGGTCATTTATTGGGCAAACAAAGAATATATGGTTAAGGTTTTCCTCTTCGCAACGACACTCGCAAATGGGGGAGTCAAAGACACCAATCCTCGCAAGGTGCTCTCTCGTACAGCAATGACCCATCCTCATTCGACAAATGGTGGATGTATCTTTCTTGTTCATCGAGATTTTCCTAAACCAAAGACGGGACGGGACAGTAGGCTGAATGAGAGAGTAATGTTTACCCTTTGAAATTTTGGAGGAGTTCCATTTGAGGGACCAGCTGGAAGACATATCAATATTTGGAATTGTCAAAAGGTCATCAGATGGGTAGTTAGAGAAATTCGTACTTCCATTTAAAACGGCTTCCTTAGCTAGAGAGTCGGCTTTTTCATTTCCCGGAATGCCATGGTGGCTTGGAATCCAGGCGAGAGAAACCTGAACGTTTTTTTCTTTGAGTAAATATAATTTCTCACGGATTTGGAATATTAAATGGGATTGGGCTTGTTTGAAGGGATTGCTGCTAATTTTTTGAAGAGAGCTTAGAGAGTCGGATAAAATGAGGCACCTTTCAAACTTTTTGGTCATAATGTAGGAAAGAGTTTCTCTTAAAGCCAAGCATTCCGCAGTAAAAACTGACGAAGGTTGAGGAAGTTGGAATTGGGCACAGTAACCATCATCGAGACTGTAAAAAGAAGCTCCTGAATAGCCAGATATTTCCAATTTGGATCCGTCTGTGAAGAATAAAGACCAGTCTTTCCATTTTGATTCAATTATGGAGTTGAAAAGGGAAATCGGACTAGGGGATTTAGTCCCTACTCCAATGTGGGTTATAATGTTTGGGGAAAAAATATGATGAGAGTAAGGGAAGTTATAAAGGGAGGGGGTGGGAGATCGGAATATTTCTGGGATAAATTTTGACAGTTTTTCAAAACTTTTTGCGAGTGCTGGATAAGGCCTATTATGTAACACACGGTTAGATGTTACAGAGTTTAGTAATTTCTTAGATGCCAAAAGAGATGGGTGATTTTCAAAAGCTAAACATTTTATCATGTATCTGTCAGATAGATATTGTCTTCTAATGTCTAGAGGAGGATCCATAGCTTCTAATTGGAGGGCATTTGTGGGGGAAGACTTCATCGCACCCAGGATGATTCTTAAGCATTTGTATTGAATAACAGACAGTTTATTCAATAAGTATATTGGGAGGGGGTCAATTATGATACTGCCATAGTCTAATTGGCTTCTAACAAAAGCGTTGTAAAATAGTTTTAGAGTAAGAGGATGAGAGCCCCACCAAACTCCTGCTAGAGCTCGGAGAGGGTTAATTTTTCTTTCACATTTTGTGATTACAGAATTTATGTGAGGGGCCCATGACAATTTCCTGTCAAAAATAATTCCTAAAAATTTAGCCTGATTACTTATAGGAATGGAGATATTGTCAAATTTTATAGAGTTAAATGGGATTTTATGTTTTTTCGAGAACAATACTATTTGGCTTTTTGAAGGAGATAGTTGAAGGCAATTAGAAGTGAACCAAGTATTGAGAGAAGTCAAGGCTGATTCAAGTTTATTAATAGCAGTTTTCATATCTTTATGTGAAATATATATTACAATGTCATCCGCATACTGCAAGATTTTGCATTTTCCCGAGACTGTTGATTCCAGATCGAAAGTATAGATATTATATAGTAAAGGACTAAGTACAGATCCTTGAGGGAGGCCCTTCCAGATTTTTCTTTCTATTTTTTTATACGTCCCATTTACAATAATAGTTCTTTCTTTTAATATATTTAGAATCACCTGAACAATCTTAAAAGGAAAGTTTAACGAGCATAGTTTAACTTTGAGGACATTAAGGTCCACATTATCATAAGCTCCACAAATATCGATAAAAGCTGCAGCGGTGCATTCATTTTGAGAAAACGCTACACGAATATCTGTTGAGAAAATAGAGAGATTATCGGTGGTTGATTTGTTTTTACGGAAACCAAATTGTGAAGCAGACAGTAAGGAATTGCTCTCCACAAACCAGTCTACTCTATTTTTTATCATATGTTCAAAAAGCTTTAGCATACACGAAGATAACGCTATGGGGCGGTATGAATCTCCCTTCATTGGGTCTTTATCAGGTTTTAGAATAGGGATTATCCGCTGAATTTTCCAATCAGCTGGAATTATTCCAGTTTCAAATATTTTATTTAGTATATTAATATATTTAAGTAAAATTTGTTGTGGAAATTTTTGAATCAATGAGTATGGGATCATGTCTAAGCCGGGGGATGAGATTTTAACATATTCTAGGGGAAGTAATAACTCCTCAATCTGGAAAGGTGAGTCAAACCAAGATTCTTGATTGAGAATGACTGAAGAGTGGGATGGGAGTTCTTGGATTGTTGGAACATGAGAAGGTGCCAATTTGTCAACGAAATCGTAGATCCAAGCTGAATCATCGGAAATTTTTTTGAGTGACGAAGAAGATGGGGACTTAAATTTTCTTATGGCTGTCCAAACATCAGTCAATGGGGTTTGAGGTGAGAGAGCGCAACAGAAAGATTTCCATCCTATTCGTTTTTTCTGTTTTAATATTTTTTTTGTCTCAGCTTGAACTCTTTTAAACTCCAAAAAATTTAATTCACTCATATCATTTTTATATTTGGACATACAATTTTTTCTATTTTTAACAGCTAGACTGCACTCGGAATCCCACCAAGGGCATGGCGACGGATTCCTCCGAGTCTTTGGATTTATTTTAGGGGTGGTAGAATTAACTGCGGACATAATTGTGTCTATAAATTTAGAATACTCCAGTGGGATATCGAAGTCGCTCGCAGGATGAGATTTGGAATTATTTTTTCCCAAAATACTAACAAAGTTAGTCCAGTCAGTTTTTTTAAAATTATAAATGGTGTTTTGAGTTCTAGGGGTGATGCGAGACTTAAGAGGTATGTGAATAGTGATTGGGAAATGGTCACTCGAATGAGGGTCGTCTAAGATACTCCAGGTTACCCTAGATGCTAAATCGTTAGAGCATAATGAGATATCAACAGCGCTATGTCTATGAGATGGAGAACTTAATCTGGTAGGAGAGCCGTCGTTAAGTATACATATATCGTTATCATCAATGAAACTTAAGATGTTCCTACCTGAGCGGTCTGTATAAGCACTCCCCCAGCTGAGAGAATGTGCGTTGAAATCACCTAGTATGAAAAATGATTTGGGCAACAATTTTACTATATTATTCCAGCCAGACAGATCAAAAGGGATGTTAGGGGGAATATATACTGAAATATAGGATACATTGTTTATAGAGGCTGCAACAATTTGGAAAGATGAGGAGTTTGGGACTAGGATGTGGGAATAGTGAAGATGGTTTTTAATAAGAAGGGCTGCTCCTCCTCTACCATCGGGTCGGTCATCACGCAGGCAAATATAACCTGGGATAACAAAGTTGTATCCTGGCTTGAACCAGGTTTCTGATAAAGCAGCTATGTCAATTTTGTATTCCTTTAGAAGGGAACATAAATCTATTTTATTCGAAATAGCACTACGGCAATTCCACTGTAAGATAGATAATTTTGACTCCATCTCGTTAAGATGAGAGTCTTGTGTAATAGGGGTGATTATGTTATTAGAGGAGATTGGAATTTTGTGAGGCATTGTGATTTTGGAGAGTTGAATTGGAAGTGGTTTTGGCAGCGTTGTACGGTTTTTGGGGGGAGTTTTCGAAAATTGAGGTAATAAGTATGATTAATTGAGAAAGTACGTGTGATAAATTATCCGGTGTTGTAACACTGGCCTCTTTATTGCCAGACTGAAGAGCACAACCATCGGGAGAATTCGTATACGGTAAAAAGGAAATGGACTTTAATTTATCAAGAGTTGATTTGCTAATGTTAGGAAGAAACAATGACCTCGGAGCGGATTCTTTATAAACCGTCTTGTTATACGACAAAGGTTGTGAATGAGAAGATTGTTGGATATTACGGGATTGTGAGGAAGTGGTAGACTTTGTTATATCTGCGTATGATTTTCCCTTGCTAAATGTGGACTTGGCAGCCTCGTTATATGAAATATTTTGTTCAGTCATGCTCCTCTTTATTAAATTTTGCCTCAAATATTCAGGACATATTCTATTGGTAGCTAAATGATTACCTGAACAATTTACGCATGTAGCATTCTGAATTTCAACTTCGCAAGTCTCACCCATATGCTCCAATCCACACTTGAAACATCTAGGTTTGGACCTGCAAATTGTCTTGGCGTGTCCATAACGACAGCATGCGAAACAAAGAATTGTAGGATAGATGTATAGCTCAACGTCTATTACCGAATAGAATGAAAATATCTTTTTAGGGAGAATCTGCCCTTGAAAAGTAAGAATAACAGTTTGGGTGGGTACCCACGAGAATTTTTGGTCTACAGGCGAAGTGACTTTTCTCGACAGTCTTCGAGATTTTGTAATCATACCACATTCATTTGGAACCTCGATATTTTTTACAATCTCTTCATGGGTCCACTCTAAAGGGATACCCCTGACCAGGCCCATGCGAGAGACCATATGGTACGGGATAAATACTTTATAGTCATATGTTTCCAAAGCATTATCATCAATAAAACTATTTGCCGCTGAGTATGTCAAAAATTGTACAGAAATCCGGTTTCGGCCGATAGATTTTATTCCTGCACGAGGAACAATACCAGGAATATTTAGGGATTGCAAAAGTTTGCCAAAATCGATGATATTCAAAGAGAAAGAAGAATTGGGGACAACGTTTTTTTGGACAAAAACGCAGAAAGGTCCACTGTCTCTTTCTGTGTATTTGTTTTTGATATATTCTGACTGTAAGGAAGAAGGATCATTAGATGTTGAAGGGGATAAGGTTTTCGGAGTTGCATTATGAATATCTTTGGCAGAATCAGTTTTAGAAATTTTTCTGATTTTGTTGGGGAGGATTGGAGACGTGGGTAATGAAGAGTTGGAAGAAGATGTAGATGGGATGTCGGGAGGCTCCTTACGACGTGTTTTAATTCTTTCCATACTTATTCAGAAATAATCCAATGAGTGTATAGAAAGAAAAATATATATATATATATATAAACGAAAAATATTATATGCAACTAAAAAATATTATTGTTGCAATTTACTATTACAACTAGGAAAATAATAAAGTACGAAATTTAAGAATTAAAATAATAAAATAACGATAGATTTGGCTTATCTGAGAAGTAATCCTTAATCAGCAACCATTTAAACTATAAACAACTTATGTAATATCGAAAAAAACTCAAAATATGACAAAATTATTGGAGCTATGTAATATATGAACTGACAAACACAACTGTCAAAACTCAAGTCCATTTGAAGATGCTAACTGGATAGTAAAATGGAGAATAGAAGGCCAAATCACTCGTCGCCTCTTCAATATTTATGCATCAGATACCCTCTGATTGTTTCAACTACTGATCTAACAGTTTTCAAGTTGTTGGGTAATATATCCAAAATAAAACAAGGTTTTTGTTGGATTGAATTCTACATTTATTTATGTATATCTTAATACGTGACGCGTTTCAACTTCTTAGGACATTATCAAATACTTGTTTGTCAAATACGTGTCACGTATTAAGATATACATAAATAAATGTAGAATTCAATCCAACAAAAACCTTGTTTTATTTTGGATATATTACCCAACAATTCAATATGGAATTCTACCAACTGTCTGCAGTTACAATAAATAAGTTTTCAAGTTTTTGACAAATTTGATCATGACATGTTTAGATAAGTAACTGTTTAACTGCAGAGTTAGGCAGAGAGATTAGAAAGCCACACCACTCTGTCATTGCAAACAATCTTCGATCCTTTCACTTTCATAAATCTCCTTATGGATACTCCCTAATTATTCCGACTCCGGACCTGACCGCTTTTAATTCGATAAACTTGATCGTGATAAGTTTTTCTAGCTTTCTTATCGTCACGTAGACAGAGAGAATATAATGTCACATCAATGGATCTTTGCGAATAATCTTTTCCTCTTTCACATTCATACAATTTAGTTATACCAGCAAACTTCAATTTCTGTATTAAAATCCTCCTTATACACTTATTATATCTTACCGTATATGAAATTAAAATTACAAATGTGTTAATAAAATTAGTATTTAACCAGTCACCGAGATTTTTATGTCTACCGGTTTCAAGACGTACCCGTCTCTTCGTCAGGACAATCACTAACACAGCATGCAAACAATACTACTCTTCACCACCATAGCACCATTCTCACACTCTTGTCACACACTCTATTTGCATGCTGTGTTAGTGATTGTTCTGACGAAGAGACGGGTACGTCTCGAAACCGGTAGACATAAAAATCTCGGTGAGTGGTTATATACTAATTTTATTAACATTTTTGTAAAAAAATAAACAGTAAAAATTACTAACCACAAAGTAAATGCTTTAAATATTAATAATATTGAGAATATAAGAATTACAATGAATATAATGCTGAGATTAACAAAATCGATCAAATTAACCAAGGTGTTTTGAGATGGTTTCGATAAAAGAACAATAAAACAAATTTATTGTATGAGTGTAGTTGGAAATAGGAGCAGTAGAAGATCAAGAGCACTAGGTATGATATAAGTATTTCAAATACTTGACAGCTGTCAGGGTCGGGATTCGGAATAATCGGTATGTATTAAGAGATGCATGAACGAAGATTGTTTGCAAAGAAAAATTGGTGTGGCTTTCTATTCTCTCTGCCTACCCCTACGAGAAGCAGTGTGACGTTTAGTTGGTTAGTTAATAAGTAAATTACCTATATAAGGTAATTAAAACATTTTTTTCCATATATAATTGATATGATAACCTAATCAGCAAATACAGTATTTTTGACTCGTGTATCAATTAACGAATCCCGTTAGGGGCGAGGAAACCAAGTCAGGTAATTTTACTGGAATGTTTATGTGTTTAGTCGGAAATATATTCCTGTGGGGTGACCATTCCACTGCTCGGGGAGGCGGCATAGAGCAGGGATTTGGAAATCTTTCTTTTAAGGGAGGAAGAAAAATGCTTCCTCAGTCGACATTGTCTCGCTGTAAGGGTAGGGGGTAGGGAATCGGCGGTGGTTATCCTCCTTTATCAATAAGATCCCATTTGAGATTTTCAAAAATATCATAATAAGATTTCAGTTCTCTTTCAATTTTCATCAATCTCGTTCGTCCTTTGTTTGTGTGAAGAATTGAATTCTTAAGTAATGTAATATTGTAAAATACCTCACTCCATCCGACTTTTTTTCAATTTTCCGATAATGAGGCATAGCAATATTGCGTGGGTATAATATTTTTTTAAAATATTTTGCTCACCCATCCTTACAATTTATTCAATTCGTTTATTGATTAATTGAACGTTAACTTTGTGGAATAAAATGATATATATATATATATATATATATATATATATATATATATATATATATATATATATATATATATATATATATATATATATATATATATATATATATATATATATATATATATATATATATATATATATATATATATATATATATATATATATATATATATATATATATATATATATATATATATATATATATATATATATATATATATATATATATATATATATATATATATATATATATATATATATATATATATATATATATATATATATATATATATATATATAATATTTAAAATGTTTACAAAAGTATATTTTGTATTTTTTATTCATTTTCCAGATATCTCTACTTTTTACATTTCTACATTTCAACTCTGTCTAGTTACACATTTCTGAAATGTCATTTCATAATCTTTTCATTTTAACACTTTGAGGCATCAAAATGTAAAAATAATTTCTAAATGGAGAAAAAAGAAAATAGAAATCACCCAATATTACATTTTTAGAGAAAAACGAAAATACAACTCACCCAATATAATACTTTTTAGAAAAAAAAAGAAAAGAGAACTCACCAAATATAACATTTTTAGAGAAAAAGAAAAGAGAACTCTCCCAATGTAACATTTTTAGAGATAAATTAAAAGAAAACTCACCCATATTTGTGAACAAGGATTTAGACACACCCATAATGTTGTTTTAAAAAGTATTTTGGTAAACGAGTAGATTAGATTGAGTTTTACGAACCGTAACACAGTCAGGACAGGCCCTACGCCGGGGAATGGTATACTTTACAAATACGCATACCGTACGATGTAAAATCAGGACTTAAATTCAAGTTTTGCGTTAAATATGAATGAAGCACCCTAAAAGAGCAGGGTGAGAGGGGCGTTTTTAAGGGCGTATAATGGGAACAGGAACAAATGTCACCAAAAAGCGTAATTAATTTGTTTGGAAAAAGTTTTTAAAACAAATTAATATCCCCTCTTGACGCGGATTTCAGCTAAATCGCCATATATCCTTGGAATCATCAATCATAAACGAGATTTAATAAATTAATTTTTATTATTTTTTGACATCTCAACAAAGATGAAGAAAAACAGTCTGAAGATAAATAGGGCTTACGACCGTCATTGGCTTGGTTAAGTGATCACTTACACACGTGTAACATAGATTAACACATATCTTCATCTATGTTGAGATATTTAAAAAATACTTTTCTATATAGCGTATCTTGTAATAATAATCATTCAAACTAGCTTAGGACTGTAAATATATAGACTTCTATAAAATTTAAAAAATCTATGTTGAGATATCGTAGTCATACAGGAGAAAGTGACCAAGTGCATTTTTTACAAAAACGTGATCATTGACTATTTGACACCTTACTAGCTTAATATTGCCCTGAAATAATGCCAAAGGATTTTAAACTTGTAAGTATAATATATTGACTTGTTAAAAATGACTAACTGCATTGATGTTTATTTTCTTGCCAAGCAAAAGTGATTTGAATGGTCCTCCTGAACATTTTACGTTTTGTCAGTTGGTCACTTTCTCCTGTACGACTACGATATTAATGTTCATAACCCCTAAGTGGTCATAACGTGTCAACAAAAATTATATATATTTCATGATATTCGACTAATAAATTCTTAGAAATTGTCATTTACTTAGTTTTATTTTAAATCGTCATCTGATAACGGAAAATATTTACACACGTGTATGAAATTTTAACGAATTTCCACGGTAAATTTCATTGTAATTCCACGTGATATAGGTCAAACGAATACATTGTGCATCTGACACCTGGAAGGGCGGGGCTCTGGCACAATGCAAGGATATCCTTACACACGTGAAGTATTTTATACCACGATGAGCGCTTTAATATACTCAAAGGAAGTATTTAGTAATGTACGAGACATGCTGTATCTCACTCATATGAGCTAACAAACTAGTTATGTGCTGAAAATACACATACATGGAAAGATTAAGAAAGGTGTGTTGAGATGCTTTGGAAATGTGGAATGAATGAGTGAAGAAAGAAATGTATAATATATTGGAATAAAATTACAGCTATGTAATTTTTTCCTCGCGAATTTTATTTGACCAACAACCGGGTTTCGACGTAACCGACATCATCAGACCGGTGTGAGGCTAGACAATATTCTATGTTATATACAAAACAAGGCAGGAGTTGGAAACCATGAATTTATATAATTTTTCTGATATTTTTGAGCTGAACGTACTTGGATATAGAAGAGAGGAAGAACCGATGAAAACTAAGTATGATCAAGTATTTTCAATGGTCACAAATAAGTAAGTCAATCAAGTATTCAAATGGTCAGGAATCTTTTGAATTACCTAACGTCCAAGTGACTCTGCAATCTAGCTACTGCAATCTAGCTACGGCTTATGCAACACCGCATATCATGACCCTATTTAGGCTTCAACTTTTTAAGTTTTATAGCCTATGCCTACTCGTGAGTGGATTTACTCTTTATGTTTAAAGTTACTTTAATTTCATGTAATTCATGAGTGAAAATCCTAGGCAAAAACACTCGCCAGGCCAGGAGTCGGAATAACCGGCGGGTATGTATGAGGAGATGTTAAGATTAATACGGAAGAGGCAAAAAATACTTCTGCGGAGATATGGCCTACTGGTAAGTTAGTTTATCTAGGGAAATTGCATTCAATCCCTTGTTTAGTCTTTCAAAGCATTGTATTCATTCATTATTCGACCATTTAAATATCATCGTTAATCTCATTGAAAGAATGAATGAAGTTCGACTACACTCAGCCTACTTTCATACTTATTTTTCCAACTCCATGCTTTAATTCCATACATTTGAGTTGGTACCAGGACTCTAGTTCAACTTTTGGTGGTAGGTTTTTATTTGCTGCACTATTCACTCTGTTCCCAGTATTCATTTTCCTTTCTAGATCTAAATCAATCTTTCCTTCTTCTTCTTCTTCTTATTATTATATGCCTTACGGCCTGTTTTTAAGAGGGATTAGCCTCCTGCGACGTCGATTCCCAGCTATCGGCCCATCTCTTTGGTGGTCTTCCCGGGAGTCGTCTAACATGGGGTTGGCGGTACAGTGCGATGTGGTGGAGTCTGGATGGTTCCATTCTCCTCACATGCGCATACCATTGTCTTCTTCGTTGCCTTCCCCACCTAACGACATCTTCGATCTCGCATATTTCAATGATCTTGGCATTTCTCAATCTATCTCGAAGACTCTTGCCTGTTATGCTTCTCAGACTATTCATTTCTGACACTCTATCAATCTTTCCATTTCTGTTAAATATACTTCTCAAATATATTTCCAAAATCATCTACCTGTTCCATAATTTTCCCATTTACTAATATTTTATACACAGATCTACATTCTCTGTAAAAAAATTACATTGGATTTGCTGCACATTCTTCAGCAATGCAATTTCTTAGCACACATCATACGCCCTTGATACCAGCGTCTTCAAGTCTTCTCTAGTATCGACAAAACATTTTAAAAGACAATAATTTATGTGGCAAATATGTAATAGTTGGAATATCAGCTGAAGGAAAATCGTGTTAAATTTGGATAGATAAACTATTTCTAAAACTTGAGATTGTTCTTTAAGAAAATTATTTTTTTGATATCTCAACACGGATGAGGAAGAATATGGATTCTGGGCATTTACGGCATACAGGGCTTATGACTGTCATAGACTGGTTTCAGCTATCACTTTACACACGTGTAACATTAATCAATGTTAAAAAAAGCTTTTTCATCTCACCAATAGATGCCTCCAGTAAAAATTCTAGTGATTCAATCACAATGTTTCGAAAATTTGATCATATAAGTATATAAAACTTCCGAGAATTTGAGTAGTGTGGTTGTCAATCATGGGTAGAATTGACGAATGTAACATGTGTGCAAATCACTTAAACCAGCCTATGATGGTCATAAGTCCCGTAAATGCAATGAATAATAATAAAAGTAACTCCTATACATAGAGATAATCCAGATTTGTGAAGAAGTTTTTGAAAACACTCAAAATTTGTAAGTATTTCAAATAATCGAAAGTGGTCTTTAAGAAGACATCGCGTTCATAGTCGCGTTAATTGAATAATTTAATATGTTGATAATACTAATAAGTGAGTAGAGAACATTTAATTACCCCTAAATTAGGTGCCCCACGAACGGATACAGGATGTATTGTTTAATTTCTTATGCCCTTCCGTGTTAAGGGGGAATTATTAATATTTCACTTCTTATATGAACACGCAGTCTTATTTTCAGAGGCATGAGGGATGCCGTTATGTGTTTTCAAGCAAGCAATCAACAGAAATCACGCGACGAGTGTGGGCCAGGAGTTGGGACTCACGAAGTGTCTAAATATGCTTTTAACTTACGAGTATGCATCAAGTTTACATTAACCTACACACCTATGCATGTGAGGGCACAAACGCAGCAGAACGTCAGTAAATTGTGGTTTTACTTCACACCGAAAATAAAAACATGCAAGAGATATTTTTTAAAAACATGTTATTTTAGTTTCTTGGATGTTTTTTGCAGATACTTTTATAATCTTTATAAAATAAAAAAACTTTGTTTGCACCACTTCTTTTTTATTAGCACACTTTAACCTACGGAGTGTGTGGAAGTTTTTGTAAGGGAATGTAAATTAGTTATAAGTATTTTAATGTTCTTAATGTTTTAGAATTTAAACCTGATGATGACAAGGTTCTTGTCGAAACCGGTAGGTTAAATTGTGCTAATAATAAAAAAGGGGTTAAAACAAGGTTTATTTTTATTTTATAAAGATATTTTGGTGCCTGTGATTTTTCAAATGTTTCCGGTTAATTTTTGGATACAGAGTCCGAAATAGCCATCAGAATTTGTCTGAAGTCCATAAGATCTATTTTTTGAGATATGCAACATTTGAAATATTAATATTAACATTTTTGTGTCGGGTTGTAGTCCCGTGGTTAGTGTCGCGGACTCTGAGTTTCTCGGTTCGAACCCCTCGCGAACTCATTGCGACAAAACGTTGTGTGATACGAGTAAGTAAAGAATGCAGGGCAGAAGTAATCATTATCAATGAAACTAAGAAAAGTGCGTTGAGATGGTTTGGACACGTGGAAACAATGAGTGAAGAAAGAACGGCAATACGAATTCATGAGGCAAATATACTTGTAAATAGGAGCAAAGATAAACCGAAGAAAACTTGGTCAGGTCAGGTATGTATGTAAATATCAGAAGATGCATGATTGTGCAAAAGACGTATAATGTTTGCAAGGACAGAGTGGTGTGAATTTTATTCTCTCTGCCTACCCCTGCAGTAAAGCGGTGTGGTAGTAAGTTAGTTAGCAAACTGAAGACTCAATAGTTTTCAAAACAATGATGTTTAAAAACCTTTCATACTATACAGCTAATTTACGTAATTCATGGAGTTACTATACGAAACACCATATCATGTACTAGGAGATCATGCAACCTTTGTTCACATGTTACTAACGTAATTTACGATCCAGACGTAGACACTTTATTATTATTCAGTATCTACCCCGTGGACTGTCAAAAGAAAAAGAGAGAAGATTAATATATTTTTTTGTTTCGTCTGATTTTTTGTGGAAGGCATAAGAAATGCGGTAGTATATAAAGGGAAGTAAAAGTTATAACAAAAACTTCGTACAATATTTATGAAGTATAATACTATACTGTGAATCTTCTCATTAGGATTCCTTTTCAAAGTACAAATGTACATAACTGAAATATCTTCTTCTTCTTCTTCTTCTTGGTGTAGACCTTGTGGCCTGTTTTTTAAAAGGGATTAGCCTTCTTCGAGGTCGATTCCCAGCTGTCGATCCATCTCTGTACAGTGTGGTGTAAGGGAGTCTGGATGGTTCCATTCTCCTCACATGCGCATACCATTGTCTCCTTCGTTGCCTTCCCAACGACATCTATGATCTCGCATATCTCCCTTATCCTGGCGTTTCTTATTCTGTCTTGTAGACTCTTGCCTGATATGCTTCATAGAGTCTTCATTTCTGACACTCTAAGTGCGTTTTTTATGCCAACGCCAACAACGGTGTCGGCTCTACTTTCAATCCCATACGTCATGATGGGTCGCTGCCGATCTTCATCTCAGGATTTTTCCATAAAAAAATCAGGTATTCTGAGATGGCTGCAGCCTTGTTTACTTGCCTCATCACTTCACATCGCAGATCTGTTTGACCACACAGGTATTTGAACTGTTTCACATATTTATTTGAACAGAAATATATTTTTATTTTATTTTAAATGCTATATATTCTCAATATTATTAATATTTAATTAATTTATCATGCGGCTCGTAACGCACGTCTGTGTTGAAAACTGTAGTGCATGTTGGTCTTCGGGTCGACCAAAAATCGCATGTGTTAGACATTTTGTGTAGTTTTGAGTGTGTAAATGGTGCTATGGTGGTGAAAGGTGGTATTGTTTGCATGCTGTGAGAGTGATTGTCCTGACGAAGAGACGGGTACGTCTCGAAACCGGTAGACATAAATATCTCGGTGAGTGGTTATCTACTAATATTATTTACATTTTTGTAAAAAAAATAAATAAGCTATATATTCTTCTTCCAGGCTCCACCCCAACGTCTATGTTATCAGCTCTTTTCGTCCTCAAGTTCTTTCTACCATGGGCATCGTCACCTAAGTCATGCCTTTAAATCGTGTTATCTTTCTATAGCATCCATGAATATTTTGTGTCTTCCTTTAAATGTCTTTCGAGGAAGATCCATGGCGATTGTCTGATTTCCAATATGTTCGGGTTGCAACAGGCACCTATTTCTTATGGACACTCCAGCTGACCATTTAAGTATTTAAGTAGTTTCTTGTTGCCTAGAGTAGGTGCTATACATCGTTCAGTATTCGGAGCAATAGAGTAGAGCGGGCCTGACAATTGTTTCGAGATAAATTCTGACTTGTAAATAAGGACTTGTACACAACAAAAATGTCGTGAATAAAACATCTTAAAACTTGTTTTTAGGCGTCTTTTGGTATGTAAAATAATCCAGTTAGGATCTTGCATACATTCAAAATAAGGGTCTCTACTAAATCAAATATTATTCTTATCAACCATAGATACCGACGCATACTCATACATGAAGCGTAGTGAGAATTGATATATCAATGTGTTCAAAAAAATTGAGTAGCGTGGTTTTCAATTATGGGTAGAATGGTGAATATTCTCATATTCTCCTTCGTGTATGTTTAGATGTCAAACACACGTTATGTAAATGCAAAAAAAAATTAAAAATTGATCGAAATGTGGGCAAAACTAGTTTATTATAAAGAATGCAATATTATGGGAATAAATATCAAGGTGACAGATCATAAGGCTGTAAATATCAAGAGTTTCATATTCTTCATCATCTATTTTGAAAAGTCAAATAATAAAATAAAAGTGTGAAAAATTATATAGGAACTTGTTTTTATGATAAAGAACACAATATTAAGGAATAAAAATTACGAGCTTTTATAAAAACGACCCTGTGAAATGTACAGAAGCCGGAAGATAAAATAATTTTAATATGTTTCAAGGCGTTTTGTTATAAAACCAATTCAAATTTGATTTGAATAAAATGGTGGATAATGTGGTATTCGGTACAATGCGTACCAGGCGAACAGAATATTACAGTGGTAAATGCGTACGTACTACAAACATTTCCTGCGATCCGCGCATAATAATATTGAATAACCCGTACAAAGTATCTATTTTTTTGAAAAGTGCCTGTTAACATGACGGTGTTTCAGCCCACCCAAAGACTTCATTCCGTTTCCTCGTTATTTCCTTGATTGTTTATGGTATTTAGGTCTCAACCGATCAATAAACCCCATTCTTTACACCATAAAATATTTACTTGAAAAAAAGTCAAATTAACCTGAAATATACAAATGCTCTATTAATAACTGTTTATCATTTATAACTAAACTAAATAAATGCAAAAACTGGCAGTGCACAATGGAGTCCTGGTATCAACCCTTATATTTAGAAGTGAATTATGGAATTGGCAGAATAAAGGTTAAAATAGACTGAATGCAGTCGAAATGCGATCATGTAGCGAGGCAAAATATATGTTTTACTGGTGAAATAACGAATCAATGCTAAGCATTTTCAATAAAATTAAGAATTTAATATTATATATGCTTATAAAAAATGTTTCTTAAATGAAATGCAAGAAAAACCTTTCAAACTTGAAAAAGAATATTGAAATTATATTGAATGTAGTCGAAGTGCGATCTCTCAGACGAATGTAAAAACAGTTTTCTTTCATTATAATTTTGTAAATAAATAATATAAAATGTAGTTAGTTGTTTCTAAAATTCAAAAAGGGTGCATTATATGATAAATTACATAAACTAGTCATTATTTTTCAGAGTTTGAGAATCTTATTTTGGAAACTAACTACTCAATTAGTGGAATGAAAATAAAATGCAATTAGTGGTCTAATACAAGTCTTTAATTTTAAATAATAAACACGTTAATGCAAAATCTCTAAATAATATAAAATACCCTAGAATTTTTTATAAAGAGTACTGTTTTTCCACCTTATGGTTAATTTAGGAGCTCAATAGTTTCAATATAAAAATAGCTTGGTCATACATACGAGGAACGACAAGGGTGTTTTTCTAACAATGAGTCTGAATAATGCTTTCATAGTGAGGGATACTAGAGATGAACAATCTATTATATGAAGCTACCTAGACAAAAGTGGCTACCTTCTCAGATAGCGAAGCTGAAAATACAATTTTTACTATCGTATATTAGACTTTTTTTAAACCCTTATTCATACGTAATACTCATCCGTACAGTATCGTTTAGAATCAGTGTTATCTTGAGATATAGGGTAATACAAATCTGGGTTCTTTATCAAGGTGGAGGTTCCGGGTTTGATTTCAGGGAGGACGAAATAAATATAAGTGTTTTTCCCCTGTGATATTTATGTAATATTACCCTGGACTGGGTAGCTTAAGCACAGGACTGATTAATATTCGTTCGTGTATTTAATGATCAAAAGAACAATGTTTTTAAACGATGCAGTGCCTTATGTACCATTAGATGCACACAAGGGCTAGGAGTGTAAATAATACTTAAAAAATTAATTGTAGTATTTAAAGACATTAACCAATACTGTAGGGGATGCCTGACACCTGTGGCCAGGGCTGTACATATATATATATATATATATATATATATATATATATATATATATATATATATATATATATATATATATATATATATATATATATATATATATATATATATATATATATATATATATATATATATATATAAATATATATATATAGATATATATATACATATATATATATATATATATATATATATATATATATATATATATATATATATATATATATATATATATATATATATATATATATATATATATATATATATATATATATATATATATATATATATATATATATATATATATATATATATATATATATATATATATATATATATATATATATATATATATATATATATATATATATATATATATATATATATATATATATATATATATATATATATATATATATATATATATATATATATATATATATATATATATATATATATATATATATATATATATATATATATATATATATATATATATTTATATATATATATATATATATAAAGAGCTGAGTCGCAAAATTGCTTGATGTATAGCAAAATTGCTTGATGTATAAGGGTTTAAAAATGTATGATGAGATGCCTGAATGTATGAAGAATGAAAAATGTCTGAAAGAATTTAAAAATAAATGTCTAAGTTACTGTAAGGAAATGTAAATATATAAAGATGATGTAAATGTATATAATAGTTTATATTAGTTTTAATATAAGCTAACTTAAGAAATAAATTTAAAAAAAAAAAATATATATATATATATATATATATATATATATATATATATATATATATATATATATATATATATATGTATATATATATATATAAATAAATATATAAATATATATATAAATACATATCAATCAAAAGAACAATGTTTTTAAACGATGCAGTGCCTTATGTACCATTAGATGCACACAAGGGCTAGGAGTGTAAAAAATACTTAAAAAATTAATTGTAGTATTTAAAGACATTAACCAATACTGTAGGGGATGCCTGACACCTGTGGCCAGGGCTGTACATAAAGATATATATATATATATATATATATATATATATATATATATATATATAAATATATATATATATATATATATATATATACATATATATATATATATATATATATATATATATATATATATATATATATATATATATATATATATATATATATATATATATATATATATATATATATATATATATATATATATATATATATATATATATATATATATATATGTATATATATATATATATATATATATATATATATATATATATATATATATATATATATATATATATGTATATATATATATAAATAAATATATAAATATATATATAAATACATATATATATTATATATATATATATATATATATATATATATATATATATATATATATATATATATATATATATATATATATATATATATATATATATATATATATATATATATATATATATATATATATTGATATATTTTTATTTATATTGATATATTCAAAGCACCTCTTTAAACAATCAGAACGTGTCTCTTGTATTACAAATTATGTATTAATATCCTAACCATCCCAAAAATTAAAGAAATAATATTCACATAACACCAACAATGACATTGATTCTCTTTTTGTGTTATCACCTGAATATGTTGAAAAACCATAAGAAAACTCAGTGAGGGCATATTATTGTAATTTGTCATTATGTGTATGATGAAATATAAATATATATAAATAAATTATGTGCATAAAACCTCCATACATCACGGGAAAGGCAAACAAAATATCGTTTTATTATATTATGGTAATATTATTCGCAGATACCTGGAAAGCCTTTAACCATTTTACGTATGCCTACCTTACAATTTGTTTTTTGGCTTTAGGCATTCCCCATGCTCTGTTAAACATAGAATGGTGAATATTCCATGGCAATTGTAGCGAGCTTTATGTGGGACTTTATACAGCTTACATTTTTATTAGTCAAAGCCTTTACGGCGGGGAAGGTAAAAGTCTTAGATTAAGCTCGGTAATAGCCTACCATAAAGCACAGAGCTGACAGTCGAATTAACATTCAAGGTTTGTCGCAATTGATTGCGATAATATTTCGCAGTTCCTTATCGATTTTGTAATTGGTGGTTAAAATTTTAGTTTAATAATTTGTTATTTTTTTAAAAAATAATTAATTATATATCAATTAATTGATTCTACCCATTATTAACACCACATTACTCAAATTCTTGGAAGTTCTATATATATGAACTAATTTTGAAACATTGTTCTTGAATCACTAGAACTTCACTATAAACATCTATTGGTGAGATGAAAAGAATCATTTTATTGAGCAGAAACGCTTTCAAAAGTAGTATTAGTCGTCAATTAATTAAAAACCCGCAGATTGTTGTGCCGATTCCCAGTATGATAATACATATGTATATTTTTTTTAATAAAATACATCGTTTTTTTTTACACTGATATCCCAATATACATAGACAAATTATGATATGATTGTCATTTTTTGTTTGTGGTATTACACAATGTGAACGATGAATGATGAAGAACCACAAAAATTACAATGCGTTTAATTTTCAAAATATATCATACGATTGTCTGGGTATTTACAGAGTTAATGAACTATCAAAGGCTGTTTTGAGTGATCACTTTACATATGTGTTATGTTTACCATTCAAACCCATAACTCAAATTTCAAAATATTATGAATAAAATAATTGGTCGCAATTTGATAAAAATTTTAAATCATGTTTTCGATGCATCTCTTTGTATGTAAAAAAAAATGGGAAGATATTTGTATGTAAAAACATTTCATAGAGATTCCTGCTATTCGAAACAACTTTTTCAACTCAACCATCGATGTCGCCGATAACTCGCATATAAATGAAGGTGTGAACTGGCCAATACATATGGTGGTCAATCATGGGTGGAATTGAGAATTTTACATATACTCGTATACAAAGCCCTGTAAATACTGAGACTTCAATAATACATATTTTTATCTTTGTTGAGATATTGATTGAATGAATTATGCAATGGTCTTACAAAGTTCTTTGAAAGGCGGGTAGTTTTTAAATATATTTGTAAGTATGTTTTATATTATTCGAAGGGTGGATAATCCAGTGTCTGAAGAAATAATAAAACACTGTGAATAACAATTAGTGCGCTTTAAGCTTTCTCATAATTTTACATGTAATTTTTTTATTAAATGTCCCCGATAATTAACCATCACAAGCCAAACGGAAAACCCCTTAAAAAACATAAAATCCCTACTTCAAAGTAAATTCCAATACCTTAAAATAAAACGTTGTGAATTATAATTACCCTTTTTACCTTTCTCATAATTTTTCATGTAAAATTTATATTAAATGTCCCTTATAATAAGCCATCCCAAGCCAAACGGAAAAAAAACCCCTAAAAAAACATAAAATCCTTACTTCAAAGTGAAAAATATCATATTATTCGATTCTGCTGACTAGAGATAGCTTCCCTCAACTTGGAGAATCATCGAAATCGTAATGCTGACACAAGACGAGAAAAAATATGAATTTAGCGTTTACGTCTGCGTGTCGATTGCTTTACCATTTTTTAAATGCGCTGTGCTCCTTCCCTCTGGGTTTTCAGTATTTCAGTGTTTCAGTATTTCAGTTTCAGTCGGCCTGCGACCGCTTTCGAGTGCGAACGTCCCGACGTCCATTCGGCGCAGCGTCGCGGCGGTAGTGATCCTGCGTCGAGTCGCGATCTCGCAGTCTCTCGATAGCCCACGTGCCTAAGAGTCGTCAATCCACCCTAATGCCAGCTAATAAAGTTTCATTAGCGCTTCGTGTGTAGTCGGGACGTGTGTTAGTCGGGGTGCGTGTGCCAATTTAAAATTGTAAACTTTAAGCGTACTTGATGTCGATTCGCGAACACTTTGAAAACTTTTGAATGGAAAATAAGTATTTCTTTCGATGCAATGAAAGAATTACCAAAATTAAAAGTTAATATGCACGTCTTTAAAATTGTTATCACGTTATTGTTGGTGTTAATGCAAGGTAAGTGCTTATACCATTCTCATATATATTACATTAAATTTATTACTTTTAAGTTATTTTCTACATATTTTAAAATGAATTGTAATAATTACTAAATATTTTTAAAATAATTATATTAAAAATAAATTTACACTTTTTTCTATGATTTTGATTTGAGACTTAGTTTTAAAATTATCTGAATCAAACAAAATTTTAGTTTTGATAACATTTAAAAAATAAATTAAATATTTTGTTTGTATTACTAACTAAGCAACACATACATAGCTTTCCCGTGGGAGTAATCAGAGAAAATAGAAGCTACATCATATTTTTTTTCACCGCATTTCATATTTATAAATATTCTTCGCCTCTTTCACGTTCATTCTCCGCCAATTTTTACGACTCCTTAGCCAGTCCATTTGTAAGTATTTCAAGTCCTTTACGTATTATCATACCACAGTCAGTTTACATCAGTTTTAATTTCTTATTATACTATTTTTACGATATATTTTTCAACATTTGTATATATAATAAAATAAACCGGTCACTCATTACAATTTAAAAAAAAAATAATGTTTTCTAATTTACATATTTATTCATAAAAATTTATTTATTTTAAAATCAGTTATTTATGTGAGACATTCGTGTTTATGTAGCGTGCCATATGATTTATATAAATTCGATAAGACTTAATAAATCTTGGTTTTTATTCGTACTCTGTGGTCACATTACCAATAAATTTATACCATGTTTTATTTTAATTATCATATACAATTTATTCGTGTTATCTTAAATTCACTTTAAATTTAGTGGGTGCCTCCTTACACAAAAAAAATCATGGGTTTTGGTGACAGAGTTCTTTATTTATTTTTTAAATACCTCTCTAATTTTATTTTCGGCCACTTCTTGGTCACGAGAAAAGTAAATTTCTATTGAGAGATAACTATTTTTATTATTTAACCAGTCAAATGCCAGGTCGAAAGCCCTGGATTATTCAGATTTTCATCTTCTTTGATAAAAAGGAAGAACGATTCATATTTCATATCAAGTTGAGACTCCTTTAAAATTTACATCTCATCCGTAGAGTCAATAATTCAGTGACCGATATAATTAATATATATATATATTTTTAAAGGAATAACCCGCAAAGCCTAAATTTTATTTATTTATTAATTTATTTATTTTTCATAACATATTACATACATGAGTCATATATATAATATTCCCGACGAGTAATTTATATTTCTCATTTTGGGACATGGGATTAAGGTTAGCAAGACTGGTACACAAATAAAAAAGTAACATTTTTTTTAAATAAGCAAAAGTAATACGTGGAAAATATAAAAACAATAAATAGGTATAATAAATAGGCATATTTAAAAGAAAAAAAATAGAAAAACATAAGGTAATAGGCATATTTAAAATAAACAAATGAGAAAATATAAAAAATGAGAAAGTATAACAAATGAGAAAATATATTTAAAAAAGGTAAAAACAAAATTTAAAAAAAAAAATGTCACTAAACACTACATACTTCCATAAAGTACTTTTTCAGATCATTTATTTTGGATCCCCTAGTGGTTTTTTTTTTAATATTTTAAGAGGCTTGTGCAGACAATTACAGAGGTAAATGTAAAAAATAAATACCTGCAGAGGTAGGATAGTAAGGATAGGGAAAGAAAATGTAAAAAATACACCACAAATACCCAGACCAGTTGAAAATAAATCGTTTTTTAATTTATTTTGCACTAAGCATCGAACGTCGACCCAACTACGCCATGGCACCTGTCATTTACAACATTTTGAGTGCGTCCAAATACTTGTTCACAAATCTGAATCATCTCCAATTATGAGTTACTTCATATAATTTTTCGATCTCACAATAGTGAAATTCTAGTGATTCAAGCACTTTGTTTCAAATTTGAATAATATGTTTATAGAAGTTCCAAGAATTTGAGTAGTGTGGTTGTCAATCATTAGTGAATGCTACACGCATATAAATTGATCACTTAAACCAGCCTTTGACGTTCGTAAGCCCCGTAAATGCCCAGACTTTCATACTCTTGAGATGAGATGTGCTTAATGAAATCGACATCAAAAATGTTTCTTTCAAAACTTTTAAGAGAAATATTGGTAATGTATATTTGACTATTTGATTATTTAATATAGTTATAATATTATAAAGTTATACTTAAGTAGTTGTCCGCCTCCGTAGTGTAATGGTCAGCACTCTCGGCTACCGTTTTGGAGGTCTCGGGTTCGATTCCCAGGGGGGGGTCAAATAAATATAAGTGATTTTAACACTGTAATATTTATTTAATACTACCCTGGACTGGTACCTGAAGCGGAGGGCTGATCACCTTTCCTTCATGTGTAAACGATCAAGATAACACTGTGTTTATATGAGGCAGTGCCCTATGCACTATTGGGGTGCAGATAAGGGTTTTATTATTTTTTATTATTATTAATTTTTACACTGTAATATTTATTTAATATTACCCTGGACTGGTACCTGAAGCGGAGGGCTGATCACCTTTCCTTCATATGTAAACGAACAAGATAACACTGTGTTTATATGAGACGGTGCCCTATGCACTATTGGGGTGCGGATAAGGGTTTTATTTTTTTTTTTTTTATTTTGCTTAAGTACATGACAGCTTTTTTAGATCACTTTTAAGTGAAAACCTTTTTTTGTAAATATTCTGTTCGGTTTTCTAACAAATAAATGAATATAAAAAATACGATATTAATATTATTCTATATTCTTCTTCATACATGTAAAAAAATTATAATAGACATCTCTAAAACGATAAAAATTCTCTATAGAAATTAAACATTTGAGTCCATGATACGAGGTATTGCGTTACAAATAAATGATAAAATTATTAAGAAACAACGTCTGGAGATTTTCCTTTCACGTTTCCGGCGGAACAGGTATCTATCACGATCACTCTCATCCCCTCGTTCCACCCTTCCGCAACCGAAAGGGGATGTTCTCCATTTGTCTTACCAAATCCTTCTCCTATAAATCTTCATATGAAAGATTCGCCGACGATTTTTCAGAATTAGTCTTCTTGAAGCATATAAGGTGTCTGCGATGTGTTCTAAAATCTAACTTAACCGATTTTTCTAAATTGTCAGTAAAAAAAATCTATACAAAAAACATTTATATTTTAAATGTTAAAATCAAACACTTATTTTTTGAGTTTACTTAATTGTATTTTATGGTTTAAAAACACATAAAAATAAATTTTGTGACATTTATTTCGCCTTGTTATGCCATTTTCAAACGAATTTGAAGTTTAAATGGACTGTTGGTCCTTATACAGCTATACAATTCTATGCACTCAATTGTATATGTTTTTGTATTTATATGCGAGAGGAAATGTGTATATGTATGTGTGTATCAATATATGTACGTAAATGAAAATTACAAACATTTTTTTGTTTTCGTGGTTTATTTACAGTTTAAAATATTTCTTTATATAAAATTTTAAAAAATTGTTTTTAACCAATTTTTTATTGGTACATTTTTTCTCTAATCAGTTTCGACAAGAACCTTGTCAACATCAGGGTTAAACTTGAACTATGTTTTATTTTACAAAGTTTTTTAATGTGCTACAAAACATCCAAGAAATTACATAGGCGTGTACGGCCAAAAGAGCAATGTTTTATTTCATTAAGTTTAAATAAATAAAAATATCTTTATGTCAAGTTTTTATTCATTTAATATTAAAATAGTGAATGGTACATAATGCTTAAAGTGATAACTTTAACCGGTTGCCTGGTCGTCATTCCTGAGATGCTGAGACTTCCATCTTCCCTCGTATAAAAATGATACGTATTTAAGAAGAGACGCCTGTAATATATAACAATTTTAATTTCCAAGTCACGCGGTAAAAACTTCTCTTATTTCATTTTTGGAGCTCACCGAAACCCGTTTTCTAACCTCGTCTTGTGTTTTGTACCCATCTTGCGTGTATAGTTAGTGGTTGATGAAAAGGGCGCGTATGAGTTTTGGAAAACCGCCGTAGGTGAGGGCGGTCCAACGCAAGCCCCGCGGCTTATATTTGAGCGGACAGCAACGTGTTATTGAAAACATAATATAACAAATAAATAAAAGTACATAAACTTTATAAAATAAAACAACTTTGTTTTAACCGCTTTTAAGGGTACACTTTTGCCAACCGCTTTTGACAAGAACCTTGTCATCCTTAGGGTTTATGTACTAGTTCTAAAGCATTGAAATACTCATAGTTAGGTTAAAGTTAATCACTCTTCTCTCAATATCCTTATCCACTTTTCCATCCCTTGTGATATTAATATAATATAATATTAAAATTTATATTATATTGTATTCATATTTTATTTATGTTCATATTGAGCAAATTGTAAAAAAAAATCTTTTATATAAAAATAAAAGTATCCATGTTAGTAATTTTTTTAATGTGTTTATCTTTTTCTGCTGTCCTTCAATCTATTAAAAGATATTTGGATTGGTCCAGGATTGTATCTGGTTTGGACAGCCCTGCCATAGATGAAAGATGGTTATTTAGACATGTTCAAGGGATGACACCATAATCAAACCTTCTCTTCGTCGAGAATCAAGGACATCAATGGTATTATGAATATCATATTATAAAAGGATTTTCATATATATTTTGTAATACCGTAAGCTATCACAGTAACGTGCGGTGATTGTACAAAAGGATGCTTATTATATGTTTATATATATATATATATATATATATATATATATATATATATATATATATATATATATATATATATATATATATATATATATATATATATATATATATATATATATATATATATATATATATATATATATATATATATATATATATATATATATATATATATATATATATATATATATATATATATATATATATATATATATATATATATATATATAAATATATAAATATATATATATATATTTATTTATATATATATATATATATATATATATATATATATATATATATATATATATATATATATATATATATATATATATATATATATATATATATTTATATATATGTAGCGTCATATAGCGTAATAATCAAAAATTATTTTGACCAAAAGAGGTATGAGTAAGGTTTTCTTTGAAATGTTTTTGTATTTTGGATCTGGTAGTTCTTTGTACGTTTCCATAAAGTGAGTTGATTTTAATTTGTGCTTTGCTCAGAAAGGTATTATTACTATGGCAAAAAGCCTTATGTAAGAGGTGCAGATCATCCACAGTATGCAGTATGTATGGTCAGAACGAATCTGTGAGCTATAAAAAATTAAAAATCAAATAAAACTACCATTACGAAATAACTGCTTCTAATAATTTTACAAATATCATTTTATTTTACTTATTTTAAGACAGTTATTTTATTTTTAGTATTTTGAGTAGGTTCAATTTTTTGTTAAAAAGTGCTTAATACAAAATTCATTTTAAATCAAGATTTTTTGTATCAATCCAATACAAAAAAATGTAAGGGCTGCAACTTTTTGTACAACGAATAATAATAAAATCTAACAATTTATTTTAAAGAAATATAATAAACGATTCCAATAAAACTTTCAATTACTTTATTATTTGATTTTAATTTTCTTAAAAACTGTTGTTAAATTAAAGATCTTGATATTCTGAAAAAATCCTTGACGCCTGCTGAACGTTACATATTAATATATAACTCGCTGAAAGAGCTAAAAGAAATTGAATTTCCTCGATAATGTCAAAGGAAATAGGTAATAATTAGGAGCGAATAAAAGCTTGTTAGTCTTTTTATCATAGGAGCTTTTATTAAACGAATCTGATGACAACGTTTTTCTCAATTTGAAATACCTAATTTATAATTTTTGGTCTTTTTTACTTATATTAAACGTATGTAAGATCTTTATTTTACATACTGGAAGACCTCTGAAAATATGATTTACAATTTTTATGAAGCTTATAATTCGACCAGCTATTTTTTTCACAAGATTTTGAGTGTATTCAAATACAGTAAAACCTCGATAAAACGGACTTCTATTTAACGAACTTCGGATATAACGGACAAAAATCCGGTCAAATATAACAAAAATCAAAACGTCCCGTTAATGTTATGTAGTACTCGTACAGGCTTTAATTCAAGTGTCACCGCGTGTAAATATTTTTTAGTGGCCATGATAATCACGTCTCACGTCTTTGTATGTAGCTCTATATTAAAAACATTTCCGTTATTTTATGAAGCTGATTATTTTTAAAAAAAAAAAGCAAACTTCAAAAGTGCAAACAAAACTTGATACCTTTTTCAAATCAGGATTACCGAAAGCAAGCGCGTCGAAATCAAACAGAAATGATGAGTTTTCGAAGACAATCAATAGTTTGTTGTGTGCATTTTGTATTGTTTATTTATATTTAAATACATTATTTATGGATTTAATAGCAAAAAAGTTTTTTGATTTATTTTTAAAAAGAAATTTATAAAACTTTCGGCTTTAACGGACAACCCTTTCCTCCAATTAGTCCGTTATATCGAGGTTACACTGTCCTTGTTCACAAATCTGGGCTTCTAGGAAAGCATAAATAATTGAAATTATAATAAATTACTACCTGTTGGTCAGATTATCGAAATGATGATTACAATTTCAAACTCATTACATGTCTGCTTTTGAAATTAGGCCCGCGAGCATTGTGTGAATTACGTCAAATTGATATTTTAAAATCAATTTGCGAACATATCCAATCCGACATTCAATCAAAAATTTATTTAAAACAATATATAAAACAATTTTAAAAATGTCATAAGGATGAAAGAAATTCAAACAATTATTAGTACATATAGTAAGGACAAAAATGTACCAATTGTCATCAAAGAAAGTTTATTCACAGCATTTTGAATGTGTCCAAATACTTGTTCGCAGATCTGGCTTTCTCCCTTAAGAGTTATTTTTACATTTTCGACAATCTGATGAGGGAACCCAAATTTGTGGACAAGGATTTGGACACATTCAAAATGTTTTAAGTAAAATAACTGGTCAAATTTGAAGCTTCATAAAAAAACATATTTTCACGCGTCTCCCGGTTTGTAAAATAATTTGGTGAAGATTTCGAATACGTCAAAAATAAGGGCTTTAGAAAAATAAAAAGCTTACTAAAATCAACCACAGATGTTGCCGAGAATGCTCACATATTAATGAAAGTAGATAAATATTTGTTCAAATTGTACTTGGGTTGTAGTCCCGTGGGTAGTTTCGCGGACTCTTGAGTCAGAGATTTTCGGTTCGAACCCACTCTACCACAATTTGATACCTATTTCTAAAAAGGAGCCGCTTAAGCTCACAGAAAAAGTATGAAATTTAAGTTTGTTTGTTAATAATAAAACACAAATATTTTTCTTTTTTCATTCAAAAATAAAATAAAATTAATATTAAGTGATCACTTGAACCAGTCTACAACAGGTCGTAAACCTTGTAAATACCCAGACTTATTTATAAATATTATATTTATCTTCATCTATGTAAAGATATCAATATGAATTAAATAAAGATTGAGAATGAACTGAAATATAGGGAAATTTACTTTATTAAGTAAAATATTAGCAATATTTGGGATTCCTTCAACGTTTGGGCAATTTAATTCGTGTACATACATATTTTTCATTAAAAAAAAGGAAAATTATTTATGACAATACAGCGAACACCTGAGAGCATGCTTTGAATTTTTAAAAGTGACAGATTTTAAAAAACCTTTTTTAAATTCAGTAAAAGTGAATTTTTTCGAATGTATTTTATTTCAGAAATGAAATAACTGTACTTTGATAAGTGTCATTTCATCGGTACAGATTCTTAGAATTTTCAATGAGATTGTGTGATTAACGTGAGTGAACTAGGCCGGCCAAAAAGACTTACACGATCAGATCAGTCACACCCTAAAATCTGGTGGTGTCAAAAGTCTGCGTAATCAGAGGGCATGTATGACTAGATGTATAGATGTGAAGGAAGCTAAGAGCATATTTCAGGACAGAAGAGTGTGGCGTTCCATCCTCTCTGCATCACTCCTGTTACGCCAAATTGTATATGGTAGCTTTCTTTTGCTTTCTCTCTACGTAATATCTTTTTTCTCTATCATATGAAAATATATAACTTATAAACGTGACGCATCCTTGAAATTTCATTCTCAACTATCAACAATCAAAAATTTACATATTTTTTTTAAGTCAACCATAGGTGGTGCCAAAAACTCACATTGCTCACTCCTTTCAACAACGTCATATATCAAAAAACTTAATTTTTTAGAAAATCGTTTTTAAAGTTTAAGAACATAATGAAATGTATTAAAAATAAATATCAAGCCAAGCAAATATCAAATACTTATTGAACATTTAACTTTTAAAAACCTACAGGTTTTGGCTAAAAAGTTAGGTAAAACCTGAAGGTTTTTTCTCAAATTAATTAAACAATACCTTTTCTTCTAAATGCAATACAACACTTTTTGTCCTGTAGCGGGTAAATTTTAAGTTAAAAATATGCCGCTTTTGCTGGGATGCAACTGAGTATTGATGATTTTTTAAATATATTTTTATTATGTGTGAGCGACATGTAAAAGAAATTTGTTTATCAAAAGATATACATAACATCCGAATTCGAGTAGTGTGGATGTGAATCATGGATAGAATAGTAATTTTAGACGTGTATTCAGTGATCACTCTGACGAGCTTTTTACAGGTGGTAATTTCTTTCTTCTGTCTCATGTAACGAAATGTGCCTAGTAAACGTGACCCGTCCTTGAAATTTCACTCCCAATCACGTCCAATTATCGATTATCGAATCTTTTTCCAAGGAGTTTAAATTCAGAAAATAACGAATTCTATCTTTATCGAGAAGCCAAAAAAGTAACAGTTTTTCTCTGTATCATTTTTGTAGTATGATCATCATCATCACACGATTCTAGCGTCTTCATATTCAAGTTTGGGAAGTCCTTATTATTTTCTTTAGGCAAACGTGGATCGTATAGATCCGGTTTCTATTGTGTTTTTTTCCCCGGCATATCGGTAGAAATTGTTGATTAAACTATTTTGATCTCCTCCACACTTTTGGGAAAACTGTGAAGTTGAAATTCGTTACGAATTCCAGTCACTTTTTATATTATTTCGCGTCTGAAATGTGTAAATTGAAACATCCGTGAAATGAAAGCACTTTAATATTTGGTGGCTTTGAACACGATCAGCACTACATACAACGAAATAAATAAATAAATGTTTTTCTCAAACTTTGAAAGAAGTTAGTTTTAGTTTGAAAGAATCTAGATAATAAAATTTCTTATGAAAAAATCAATTAATTCTCATGAATAAAAAAATTATGTAATTCATATTCGAAAATTACTTTGTGATTTTTCTTTTTATAATTAAATCAGAGCTTTGCTTTAAAATCTCTATAGTTTAAAGTGATTTTAAAACAAAGTTATATTTTAATTATAAACAAAATGTGTTGCAAAAATATTAAGTGATAAACTTTAACAATCAAAACTTTTTCATCAAACCCTCATCCGCGCACCCAATGGTGCATAGGGCACTGCATTATATAAACGTAGTGTTATCTCGATCGTAACATATGATGGAAATGTGATCTACCTTCCGCTTCAGGTACCAGGTCCAGAGTAATATTGCATAAGTTTTTGAGTGAAAAAATCACTTTATATTTATTTGAACTTCCCCCTGGGAATCGAACCCGGGATTTCCAGTACGGTCACCGAGCATGGTGACCATTATGACACTACGGAGGCGGACAACATTTGAATGGTAGAAATGATATAATTAATAAATATCATAATTATAGTTAAAATGTAGCTTTGTTTTAAAATCACTATAAATAATTTATTTTCCTTAATTATAATGTTAGTATTAAGAATGATTAATACTAACCAGAAGCGGTTAGCTTCGAAACCGGTAGACACTATAATTAAGTTATAATACAATATTTATACTGAATTTAAAACAAAGTTACATTTTAATTATAAAATGGAAAATCACAAAGTTAGTGCTTCAAATATAAATCATAATATATATCACGCCAATTTCATCAAACATCTATTGTATTATACATCGTTTTACTGCACATTCGACTGAGAGATCGCGTTTCGACTGCACGCCATCTACTTTCATTCTTCTTTTACCTTCCATATATTTGCTTCGTTCTCATATATAATGTAAGGGGTGGTTTGCATTTAATAATTGAAAGAAGTTATTTAAAACCCAGTCGTTTTCAGATAAGTCGTAATATTTTACGCCGTAAAAAAAAGCTATTTCATGCTTTTCCCAAGTCACTGGAAAATAATTTTTGATTGAATATTCCGTCAAGTCGTTATGCTCGTATCGCTCATGGCAGAGCGATGATAGTAAATTGGACCGTGGTATACAGAAACCATCCAACACACAATTTGTCAAATTTTCCTTTTTGAGAATGTTAATTCATCAATAGTATTTTTTTTAAACTTTATAAAATAAAACAACTTAGTTTTTACCACTTTTTATTGGTACATTTTATCCAACCGGTTTCGACAAGAAACTTGTCATCATCAGGGTTTATGTACTGAATTCTAGAACATTGAAATATTTAGTCACTTTTGCTTGACAATAAAATAAACATCAATGCAGTTAGTAATTCTTAACATTTCAATATATCATAATTCCAAGATTAATATCCTTTGTATTTTTTTTCAGGGCAATAATTAGCAAGCAATATATCAAAAAGTCAATGATTTTTTTTGTAAAAAAATGCAGTCATTTTCTCCTTTACGACTACGATATATTGGCTACTTTTTTGTTTTTTCAGAATATATGTAGAAAATTTATTTTTATAATTTATTCAACTCCTTACATTTCAATAACTTTTTTCTTTTCAAAACCATATAATTATTTCGAAGAATTATTTATTTTTTCAATTAAAAAACGGTGTTTAGAGAAAACAACCAATTACGTAAAATGTTATCTGGAGAAAATAAACGAATACTGGACCTTAATGATCTATTACTTTTTATATAATAAGCAAGATAAATAATGAATGCAATTTCCATCAACAACAAAAAAATGTTGGTTAGATGGTTTCTGCGTGACATGCCCCAATTATATTAGCTATTACGGATATATTCCGCGGCTAAGGAGAGCACGTCTCAAGCCCCATCAGTATCAATGTCTGTTATACGCACGTGACTGAATTGTTACAAGAGGCCTTTTCTATTCACCCCGGAGCTTTCCGAAAGCTCAGACTTACACAACCGTCGCAGTTTGTCAACTGCGAATTCGTAATTTCGCCTTTATTGATATTTAAAATTGTTTGGCTTTTATCTTGTGTATGCAAATTAGGCGAACGAATTAAATATTCTTTAGAACCTTCCTGCAAACACCCGAAAACGTGATCCGATAAAAACGGGACATTCAAAAGACTGCATATATACATAAATGTTTGGATAAAATTTTAAGCAAAATAATCCAAGGTTTCTAAATTATTTTAATGTTCATGATTTTTTAATTGCTGTTTAATTTACCGACAAACAAAATTATATATTTTTAAGTAATTATTTTCTACATTTTTAAATCTCGACATAGATGAAGAAGAATATGGAAGCTTGGGTATTTACGGGTCATACGACTTGGTATACGGCTGGTTTGAGTTTCAAAATTCCCAAATTATATATCTAAAATTACAATTTAGTGTGTCCAAATACTTGTTAAAAAATCTGGATTATCTCCAATTAAAGGAGTAAAATAAAACTAACATTTTCATTAATTGATTCGGCAGTCACTTTGTGGTAATTATCTCTTTATTTTTTATTTAAGTTTTACTTGGTAAATACCACTTTTCTAGAATCTATTTTTTAACACTAAAGATTTGTCTTGGATTAACATATTCTTTAAATTTAGTGGTAAAATAAATAGTTTAAAATAAAGGTTTTAAATCATGTTTCATGCGTCTTCTAGTATGTAAAATAATTCGGAAATAAAATATATATTTTCTTTCTCTCCTGGATAAAAAGCTTACTCAACTCAACCATAGATGCTGCAAAAAACTCAAATATGAAAGAACGTGTCAATTATAGGATAAACGATCATATAAGTGTCTCTTAAAAATTTTGTAGTGTGCTCTCAGTCATGAGTAGAATGGTAAATATTACAAAGGTTTAAAGTGAACACTTAAACCAGCAAGACAGGTCATTTATCCTTAAAATACCCAGACTTGTATATTCCTCTTCATCTATGTTCAGATGACAATATTCGTTAAACATTTATTGATTTGGCGTTTAATTTGTAGAACTCTATTTTAATTAATGTATTAATTTTAAATCAAACACAGATTTTTGGAGTCTACTAAGTCTACTACTTAATAGACTCAAAAAATCTGTGTTTGATTCAAAATTAATACATACGTTTTACATTTTTTTTTATTATTTTTTTTTTTATTTATTCGAAAATTGTACAGCTTACATATAAAAAAATTATATTTAACAATAGTTACATTAACAATAATAAACATTACATTACATTAACAAAAAATAGTTACGTTTAAAAAATTCCACATTTATGTTATAAAACTATTAAAAAACATTCAGAGATTAAACATAAAACAAAAAAGGGTATCATATAAAATAATAGATCTAGCAGGAAGGAGAAGGAAAGGAGAGGAATTAATAAGGGTGGTTAAAGGATTTTTTTTCTATGTAAGAAGTTTAAAAATATATTTATAAATATACATACATACATACATACGCATACATACACACATATATATATATATACATTTACATACATCTACATATTCATTATATATACAGAAAAAAAATACCTATAAGTCATATTGATGTAAGGACTTCCACAGTCACATTTAAATTTATATGTGCCTATTTTGTCTGATATTGTTGTATATTTTGAAAAGATGTTAATGTTTTTTTTTTTTATTACATACTTGGCTAAATTTCATATTAAGTCGAGGCCCTGGTCTTCCTTTAGTTTGTCAGCTATCCGGTTTTCCCCCCAGCTGTTAGGAGAATTGTCCTACGAATTGTCAAAAGTAGACGTCATGTGTAGCAGGAACCTGATGCCTTGTAAAAGAGGCAATCTTGATTAATTCCCTCGAGAGGCATGCGAAGTACATGACCTAGATCAGTGGTCGTCAACCTTTTTATCGCCGCGAACAGGTCAAAGTGGTGGTAATTTTACCGAGGCCCGCTGATGGGGAAGTTGACTGTTCATATTTTAGAGTGTTTTAATTTATTACTTCATTTTGGGTGTGTAAAAATCTTTGTTCACAAATCTGTTTTTTTTGTGAGTAATTTCTATACTTTTGATATCTCAATATAAATTGTATTTTATTTAAATTAAGATAAATACTTCATCTCACCAATAGATGTCTCTAGTGAAGTTCTAGTGATTCAAGAATGATGTTTCAAAATTGGTTCACATATATACTTATAGAACTTCCAAGAATTTGAGTAGTGTGGTTGTCAATAATGGGTAGAATTAGTGAATGTTACACGTGTGTGACTTAAACCAGCCTATGACGGTCGTCAGCCCCGTAAATGCCCAGACTTCCATATTCTTATTCATCTTTGATGAGATGTCAAAAAATAATATGAAGATTATTGAAGTTTGGGTATTTGCAGACCTTATTACATATGCGAGTATATTTTCGGGTATCTTTTAGTATATTTTATTGAAAGCTGTCCCACCGCATGCCCAGATCTGATACAGAAGCATCTTGGCTTCCTGACAGATCTGCTCTTGCTAAGCAATTTTTTTTTAAACTAAGTTATTGAAAATTTATTGAAAATATGAAACAATCTCCTAATATATAAAATAATCCGGTTTATATCCTGGATACATTTAAATAAAAGAGTCTCTGCTAAATAAAAACATTCTTAAATCAACCATAGTTACAGCCGCGGACACAAACATAATATTTAGGATAAATGTAAGAGATACAAAAATATAATTATGTTGCTGTCAATCATGGGCAAAATCGTAAATGTAACACGTGTATAAAGCGATCAATTCACCAGCATATGATGGGCCATACGTCCCATCATGGACTGGTTATCCAATTATTATTGAATATTAAATCCTGAAAACTGCAAAAATGTTGTCTCGAAAATAGTTTTTACACCCTATTACCGTTCGATCCATCTTCTTTTTCTTCGTTATGAGACTTCTGTCCTTCACTGCTGGATATAGGGCTTTTCCCTTTCTTTCCATTGGTTTGATCCATATGGCAATATATTTGCTCCGCGGCCCGAGGTTTGGGAATCTGCCCTGGAGATCAAAATTGCCTTTTCTTGGCAACACTCGTGATCTTGGATTGCTGCGTCCGTTCCCTGCTTTATTATATGTTCGTAACCAAGTAATATCACCTCATACCTTAAATTCATTGCAGACGCCTATCTTCCAAGCAAAATATGGTAAAGTGATTGTTCCACAGCCATATAAGACGTAAGAGGTATGATGCAGGCTTTGAAGCAGGGTTTTGTCTCGACTGGATATAATTTTGAACATAAAATAACCTTCCAAATTAGGAAAGATCCATTTGACATTTAAGTTATCCATATTAAGTAAATTTCACTATTTCTCAAAATCTATTTTGACACGTGTTTCAATGCATTCCACATAATTTACAACACTCTATTGAACATAAAAATGACGTTCAATTCATCGAAACACATGTCACAATACATTTTAAGAAATAGTCGTATTTACTAAGTAAAACTTTAAGTAGAATAGAATAACAACTTTTTAATTTTTTCCACATGAATTTTATTTGGCAAGCAACCGGGTTTATCGTAACCGACATCATCAGACTGGTGTGAGGCTAGACAAAACTCCATGTTATAAACACAACAAGGCAGGAGTTGAAAACCGTGATTTTATTTAATTTTTCTGAAAAAATTAATTTAAATATAATGAGTTTAAGTATTGCATCATAATAATAATAACATGTAAGTTATGGTAAAAGTTTAATGCATGATTTGATATAATTCATCTGGAAAAAATGACATAGTTGTTATTTTATTCTTTAAAATGCAATTCCACCAAGAAATGTCAGTGCTAAACTTAAATCTTATAAAACCTTAAAAAAAAAGATGGATGGATTTTACCACAAAGTGACTGCCGAATCAATTAATGAAATTATAAAATATCGTCTAGGTAAAACTTAAACTTAAGTAATCAATGCCCTTATATTTTTATTCAATACGAACTGAACCCTTTCGTACCAGTCGCGTATTAAGGTCGCATTACATTCGAATGAAACTTATAAACATTTGAAACAAAGAAACCCCACAATGGTTTTAAACAAGAGGGATAACAATGAACCCCATTTCTATATGTGCTATATCTCCATTTGTTACAGAATAAATTCTAAATTACGATTATTCACCAAACTTTGAGTAGGCATAAAGCTCGATGGTGGTACTCTGTGGTATTGCCTAATTCGATTTAACACTTTTGGAGTAATGAAATTGCCTCACAAAGAGCTTACCTATTTGATTATGTGCTGTTCAAATATTGATCTCGGCTCCTTTTGATTTGGTTTGCAAAGAGATGTAAAAAAGGTTTATTCTTTAACATGCTTCAGCACTTACGAGGTATTATTTGTTTTTCGGAGCTACTCCCTTGGCGATGAATGGGCCCAAACTTTTAAGGGGTGTATGTCAAATACTGCCAGACTTGTACCACGTGAAATTACGTTCCTTAAATTAAATTTATTACTTCGTTACATTTTCATATTTCACACTACTTTAGTCTCATAAGTATGAGACAGTTATCACGTTTTTTTTTACATACAAGAGTATTAAACATTTTTCGGTAAAACTTATTATATTTTTATATTTTTCATCATACATTTAATTACAATTTACAATAATGTGCTTTTACTGAATTCTCCAATGCTGAGGGTACATTTTACAATACTTATTTATAAAATATCAAATTTTTAATAATAATTTAGACAGTCCCTTGTTATTGCAAATGATAACTAGAAACACGAGATACCGTCGTATATTTTATTGTAATAACAGCCGTGTCCGGCTGGATTCCGTGTCTGGATTCAATACTCCTGTACACCGAATGCAAAACCTCGGCAAGTATTTCGCGGACCATATCGATATCTGGAATATGTCACTGAAAAAAACCTTTAAAAAAAATAAAATTCTCTATAACATAATATTTTATTTAAACATAGACAAATCTTTCAAACATAAATGTTACCCAAAGAATTTTGCATTTTTTGGGAAATCGACTTACATGGATCTGGTGGATTTTGAAAGTAGGTGACACATATATTAAAGCATAGTTTATTGATTTGATAATTTAATTTTTATGCAGTCCGTTTTACCTACAAAAGCAAATCATTTGACAAGATGAATCTCGATAATAATAATTTTTTTGACATAATATTTTTTGTTACCGTATTTCACTCAAATAATATTCACTTATTGTATCCGTTCGGAGAAGAGATTTTTATTATTCGGTATCGTTCTATCTCTCTCTCTCTCTCTCTCTCGGAGAAATTCGCTCAAGGCTATTTCGTTTTTAATGTTCCTTTAAATATGAAAAAAGGAGTTTAGACTCTCAAATATATTATTTAAACTGTCAAAAACTACCCTCAGGCAATTCTGGGAAATAAATAAATTTTATCAAATAATCTGTGATTTTTTTGTCTGATTGTAAAATGAATATTTTTTTGGAATTCAAATGTAGAAATAATAAAGTTTTGCGTTGCAAAAAACGATTGTATATTTGCTCCGATATTTGTTCGGATGATAAACGTAATAAAAAATATAAAAAATATGAGCAAACCAAATATAACGCCGCTTTCCCGCTGGGTTGGACAGAGAGAATAGAATGCCACACTAATCTATATTTGCAAACAATCTTTGCCGCTTTCACATTCATGCATCTCCTCGTACATACCTGCTGATTATTTCTACTTTTGACTTGACCACGCCCAAATATTAGAAATACTTAATCATGCCAAAATTATTTGATCTTCCTCTGCTACTATTTTCAATAAATATTTGCTAAATCAATTTGTTTTACTGTTATATCTTCACACATTCGATTAATATGCTCAAACTATCTCAATACACCTTTCTTAATTTTATCGATAATGCTTATGTCTGCCTTGCATTTTACCCTTTTAACACCATTTGAACATCTATCATAAATCGTTTTACCGCAAATTCGTTTGAGAGATCGCATTTCGACTGCATTTAGAGTAAAACATAATCTGCTTTTCTATTTATTGATTTGGCGTTTAATTTGTAGAACTCCATTTTAATTTATGTATTAATTATAAATCAAACACAGATTTTTTGAGTCTACAAAGTTGTATTTTATTAACAAAAACACAAAAATTATGTTGTGACAATTGTTTCGCCTTGTTAGGGCATTATCAAACGAATGTCAAACGAATATCATGCCCTAACAAGGCGAAACAATTGTCACAATATAATTTTTATGTGTTTTTGTTAATAAAATACAACTTGGTAGAATCAAAAAATCTGTGTTTGATTTATAATTAATACATAAATCTGCTATTCTAGTTTAACTCCTAATTTCTTCACTTCTAATTTTATCTCTTAGGCTTTTATTAAGCGTGGATCTTTCCATAAATCGCTGTGTGCATTTGAACTTCTTTGCATTTTTTTGTCAGAGCCATGGTCTTTAATACATATGTTAATAAAGTTAGTAATATATTTTATACATGAAAAACATAGAAAAAAAAATAACTAACTAACCATCACGCCGCTTCCCCGCAGGGGTAGGCAGAGAGAATAGAGCGCCACACCACTCTGTCCTTGCAAACATTCTTCGCCTCTTCCACGTTCATGCATCTCCTCATACATACCCGCCGATTGTTACGACTCCTAACCTGACCACTTTCAAGTATTTGGCATACCTGATCGTGCCATGTTTTTCTCGGTCTTCCTCTGCTTCTTTTCCCGCTAACATTCGCATCATAAATTTGTTTTACCGTTCTTTCCTCACTTTATATATAAATATATAAAGTGAGGAAAGAACGAAGAAAGAAGAAGTGAGAAAGATTTGGTTATATTTTTGTAGAAAAAATAGTCATAAGTAAAGCGATAAATAATGACTTACTCATAATATATGTATGAAATTTAACTGTAATTCAAACCTTTTCTCTCTTTTTCAAATTTGAGTTTTGTATAAATGTTTTGCAAAAATTTCACTTAAGTCTACATTTGACCTGATGATGTAATGATTATTCCGAAACCGGTATTCACGAAGTAGTGTTTTTTAAAGTGAAATGATAAATAATAAGGAGAGTGTTAAGTAAACAATGCTTTTACAACATTTTGAGTGTGTCCAAATACTTGTTCATCAATCTGGATTATCTCCAATTATAGGAGTTAATTTATATCTTATTTTTTAACATCTCATCGAAGATGAAGAAGAACATGTTAACAATTTTCATCTCACCAATAGATGAGATGAAAATGTGATTCAAGAAAAATGTTTCGAAATTGGATCGTATCTATAGAACATTCAAGAATTTGAGTGGTGTGGTTGTCAATAATGGGTAGAATTAGTGAATGTTAAACGTGTGTAAAGTGATCACTTAAACTAGCCTATGACGGTCGTCAGCTCGTAAATGCCCAGACTTCTATATTCTTCTTTATCTTTGATGAGATGTAGAAAAATAATATGAACAACGCTTTTAATATTCAAAATATATAAATTTTAATTAGTTCCGCAGATCGATCCTATTATAAATTTGACAAAATAAATATTTACAGGACAAAATTTGAGTATTCGATTGAATTTTGTTTCAAAAGTTAGTATGGATAATTCCGCAACATAATCTAGCAATCCATTTGCAAAACCTGTTAGGATTTTAAGATGTAACTTGCGAGAAAGTTTTATGATCGGGCATAAAATGGGCCGAAGCATCCGGCGATTAATTTCAGTGCGTAACCAAATCCTTAATCAAGGAAGTCCTGGAAATTTCAGAAAACGTTTAATCTGTTTGAAAGACCCCAGCATCTTGGAGGAAATTTGTAAACATTAATTGCAAACATTCCATCGATCCTCGCTACATGGAGAGTTATCGTCCCATCGATGGAAATTTCATTTAACTTCATTTTCAATCCGTATTTATTTTATATGTACGGTCCTGAAATTAAATGTTTTATTGATTTAGGACATCCTTAAATAATACTACTGTTTTGAAAGCATCAATACTACGTCGTACCATTTACGTTTCTCTACAATACTGTTACTACCATCACGCCTTTTCCGTGCAAGGATAGACAGATAGGATGGAACGCCACACTTTTCTGTGCTGACATACACTCCTAGCTTCCTTCACATCCAAACATCTAGTCATACATGCGTTCAGTGTGGTTTTTCAAAGGTTGTTTTCTTTTAAATGCTTACATTTTTAACAAGAAAAAGGATTCATAATGGCTCATATGTGGTTTAACGGTCCCTTCCATTCCTACGCAACCGAACTAAAAATGAATATGCATATAATATATTTTTTTAAATCTAAATTTCTATAAATAATGTTATTTTGATTTGACAAAGAAAGAGCCATAAAAATTGCTTTTAGTGCCACATGTTGCCGACCCCTGTACAAGGTGATGGTTAAGAGTAACATTTCGAATTATATATACGACAGAAACGAATCTCTTTAACCACTTATTAAGAGTAAAGTGTACTGGAAGCACACAAATGAATAAAAAAAACACACACAAAATTGTTTCTGTCGCATTTCCCTAATGTATTATGTTTATTCTCGTACTATTTCAGCATTTATGTTTTAATTTTCAAAGAAAAACATGATTAATTGTAACTGCAGACAGTTGGTAGAGTTCCATATTGAATTGTTGGGTAATATATCCAAAATTAAACACGGTTATTGGATTGAATTCTACTTTTATTTACATATATGATATGTGACGCGTTTCGTCTTATTAAGACAATATCAAACACTGGTTGATGTAACAGTAGTAGTAGTAGTCTTCTTTTAACCCTTATTCGCATCTAATGGTGCATAGGGCACTGCATCTTATAGAAGCAGTGTTCTCTCTTGATCGTTAAATACACGAAGGAAAAGTGATCAGCCTTCCGCTTCAGGTTCCAGTCCAGGGTACACAGTGGCGTGCGAAGAGAATTATTAATTTATTTTTAACTAACTAACTAACTAACCATCACGCCGCTTCCCCGCAGGGGTAGGCAGAGAGAATCAAACGCCATACCACTCTGTCCTTGCAAACATTCTTAGCCTCTTCTACATTCATGCATCTCATCATACATACCCGACGACTATTACGACTCCTGATCCGGCCGCTTTTAAGTATTTGACATACCTGATTGTGCCAGGTTTTCCTCGGTCTTCTTCATGCAGTGCCCTATGCACCATTAGGTGCGGATAAGGGTTATAAATATATATATGTGTATATATATTTATATATATATATATATATATATATATATATATATATATATATATATATATATATATATATATATATATATATATATATATATATATATATATATATATATATATATATATATATATATATATATATATATATATATATATATATATATATATATATATATATATACATATATGTATATGCTTATGTATATGTGTATATAAATGAAATGTTGTAAACGAATAACGCATTACAAAAGGTACATTTCAATTAGGATATATCCACACATGGCGGTCGGTCTAGCTAAAACTCTTAAATCCAATATTAATCAATTGGGCATTGTTATATTTTCAATTCAGCATCCCTAAAACCGGGCAAGTCAGATTATACCGCGCACGGTGTAGTACAATGTACAGCGATGTGTGTATGAAATCCAATTTCCGTCATGATTGGGAATTCTGAGTGCGGAAAGGTTGAGAGAAGCCCAGGTCTGTGCATGCTTCGACATTTTGCGAATAACCTGTACTCGATTGTAGTAACAGCATCATGCTTTATTCATACTCTACTTTTAATCAACTCACATCCTCGTTTTTCTGTAACTAAATGAATGACGAATATCTAATGTTCGTTAAACACCATTAAAACATGATTTTTTGATATCTCAACACGGATGAAGAAGAATATGGAATGTATTTTGGAGAAATAAAATAGTTTATTTTTTTTCCACTCACATTTTCAGTAAAAACCAAACACAGGTCATAGCAAACAAAGTCATAAATATGACCAAACAAAGTCATAAAACAAACCCTGAAGAGGGCAACAGGTTGTTGCCGAAACTAGTTGGTTTTTAATAAAAATGTGAGTGGATCAAAAACAAAGTCTTTTACTTCTCCAAAATATATTACAATGATCCACAAAGTTAATACTTTCAATATTTAAAATGTAAGAGTATGGAAATCTGGTCATTTGCATAATTAACGACCATCATTCACCATATATGTGTAACATTCACTGATTCTATGTATGATTATGCGTATAATTGGTGAATATTACACGGATGTTAAGCGATCACTTAACTAAGCCAATGACTATCATAAGCTTAGTACATGCCTAGACTATATTTTTCTTCATAACTCCTAATTGGATATAATCAAAAAATTAATAGAATTAGGAAAGAATGTCAAGTCACAAATTTTAAGTGTATCCAAATACTTGTTTATTTCCAAAGTGTAGTTATCAATCCAATCTGTAATAACCCATACATCCACATTCTTCTTCATCTACGTTGAGATGTCAATATGATTAATCTCTTATTTGGGAACTCAACCTTCCAGGGTCAAGCTTTAAAGCTTCACTTTTTACAGGATACCGCCACAAATCTGTGTAATTTTAAAATAAGCTTATTTTAATGTGACTAAAAAGTTTTGAAGCTTTGTAAACTTGCTTCTAAAATGATATTGGTCTAAACTTCTAGGTTAAGGTTTAAAACTTTTTTCTGGATCTCAACCCTTAAAACGGATGGTTTGGAATTCATAAAACATTAAATCCTGTCAATTCAATTAGATGTTTTCAATATTTTCTGGCTCTTTTCTGGATAACGCCATCCACCATTTCAAGGAGATGCATGGATGTTGAAAAGACGAAAATCATTTTCAAAAACAGAATGCTGTGTCATTTTACTTCTGTGGGAAAGCAGCGTGATTGTTAGTTAGTAAGAAATGTAAATTATTTTGTTTTAATTTTTTTTTGTTCAAATATTGGAAACACAGTTTAAGTATATTCAAACCTCTAGATGGAAGTACCTTGCTTACGAAATTGATTGAAAAATCAATAAAATACTCAAGGGGTAAAAAACAAGTATTTTTATTTACAATTTATTAAAAATGCGTTTGAAACACCTTTTTCGATTTTTACAATGACGGATTTAAATATTACTTGCATTTTATAAAAAAAACTGTGCATATTAGTTTTTAATTTCAATGTTACTTGGTAAATACTCAGATTTAGTAAAATATATTGTGACACTTGTTTTGATAAATTCGTTTGCAATACATGACATTTTTATGTTTATGACTACAGCTTATTATCCATGGTCCCACTGATCAAAAATAGAAATAAGCTTTTACCCCCTTTTCATCCTCAACGCCTTCAGAGTTAAACTCTTAACTTTGGCACCGAAAATCACGATTTTAATAAATTTTAGTAATTACCAAGAAACATTCATATTAAAAGAATATATATGTATATATATATATATATATATATATATATATATATATATATATATATATATATATAAATATATATATATATATATATATGTATATATACAAATATATATACATATATATATATATATATATATATATATATATATATATATATATATATATATATATATATATATATATATATATATATATATATATATATATATATATATATATATATATATATATATATATATATATATATATATATATATATATATATATATATATATATATATATATATATATATATATATATATATATATATATGTATTCTTGAAATTATGGCCGTACGTTTTGATAATAGCTAAGTATTGATTTCGTTATTCGTTACTGGTATGTGATTTGTAATTTATTTCTATAAATTCTAAAAATACCATATTGAACGAATGCGAGTTAGTAAGCTACATATAAACCCCTAAAGGAAGTTGAATAAATGTTTTCGTTTATTATATTATCAAAAATTTACTTGGTTAATTTCATTGAACATAAAAATCTATTGTGTTATGATACATTAGGAAAATTTTTAGTTATTTTATACGATTTGTAATATATTCAATTATATTCAAATAAAATATGGATAGATTTTATCAAAAGGCGTCTCCCAAATCAACTTTAAAAAAACATGTTTTTTTCTGGTTTTAAATTTATTTAAAAGATCACACAAATTTTGTTAAAAATAAAACGACAAATTTATCTAATCCGCAAGATGAACGAAACTTTGAAATGCTTGAAATATCAAGAGAAGAGAAGTGACACTTGACACTTTAATGCGACATGCGTCAAACTTTGGAAAGCCTCCAATCAAGTATTATAAGTTACATAATAAAAACCACTTATCCATCTTCCCTCTTCATTCCCATCCTATGGTGATTCGGGCACCGCTTTCAGTGTATGGTATGGTATTGCGATTTGACATTAAATTATTAGCTTAGTAAATATTAATGAAAGTTAAAATAAATGATTATGAATGATAAAGAGAGTGTTATTGATGAAAGCATTCTGTGTGTGCCTTGTCATTTCTTTCAGATATAATAAAACAATTACAAAATGTGCCATCGGCACGGGAAAGCCAAATGGGCATACATTATCCTTATTTGTTATTATGTGTATGAAAAAATAAATGAATATATCGTGGTCGTACAGGAGATAGTGACCAACTACCAAAACGTAAAATGTTCATTAGGGTCATTTAAGTCACTTTTACTTGGCAAGAAAATAAACATCAATGCAGTTAATCATTTTAAACAAGTCAATTTTTTATACTTCCAAGTTTAAAATCCTTTAGGATTTTTTCAGAGCAATATTAATGTAGTTTTTTTCCCCTTTAATTTTTTTCAGTGACTGAGTTTTGTCTTTGCCAACATCATCAGACTGGTGGGAGGCTTGATATAATTCTATTTTATATACACAGCAAGACAGGGGTTGAAAAACATGATTTTATATCATTTTTCTGACAAAATGAATTTGGATTGAACAAATTTGAGTATTGTATTATAATATGTAGTATTAACATATGAAATAAAGTAATGGTTTAAAGCAGGATTCCATACGAAATTATGATTATTTACCATGGTTAACCCTACTCTGCATCAACCTGATTCCTCATTTCACAAACTAGGTGCAATCGCCTCAATAGCTTGCCTAAAAGTATACATAATTATAATAATTTCATTAAAAAATACGCTGTTATATTTTTTTTAAATATAATTATTTTTATACAATGTATCGTGAAAATGACTCTTCTCTTATTTTGAAAATTGATCACGGTTATTTAATAACGGAATATTTGAGAGTTAGAAAAAAATAATACTATTTTCAGTAGAGATGAAAACATTCCTCCTGAAAATGTTTTTAAAAATATCGATAATGATTTTTATTTCATTATATATTATTTCAATGTAATACAAAAGTATTGAGGTTATATTTTTTAAAACAAAATTTGTTTTATAAAAGAAAATAATATTATTTTTCAAAAAAATATCAAATATTATTTACAAACTAATACAAAACATCTGATTGAGACTTATATTATTGTATTTTTTATGATTGAGACAGTAAAATGTCAAATTAATATTTTTTGCTCGTTTTATTTAGTAAGGCAGTATTTGTTTTATTAAATTATACATCAAATTTGAATGTTTTGTTTAAATTATATTATAGATTCATGATTTTTTTATTTTAAGTTGATTTTATGTAATTATTCATCCATATATATTTTCCTACGCAAAATGTACATTTGTGATATCTTAAAATTCATTTCAAACTTTTTTACATACTGTGATTATGACTTCCTTCAAGTTGATTCCTTTTAAGAGTACTTGATTTTTTTTCTCGTTATTAACATAAAAAAATATTTCAAGATTTTATGAAATTAACATCTTTATACTTATTAAAGCATGTATACAGGGTGTCCCATAATCCAACGTTTTCCTTTTAAGGGGTGTTAGGCCAGCTTATGACTCACCAAAAAATGAAAAAATGAGCTTTGTAAAAGTGCCTCAGTTTTCGAGATATTTCCACTTTTATGAATTTTCCGAATATCTACGCCTTAGATCAGTTTTTTATTAAGTGTAACTTTTTAGGTTTTTCATATTTTAGTATAATAATTTATGCTTTACAATACTGAACTATTCTGTTGATCACAGTCCAAAATGTTACCTTGCCTTGGCGAAAAAAAATAATGCCCGGTCAAAGATTTGCAAAATCCTTATTTGTAAACAAAGATTAACAGTAAACAAGGAGTAATAAAAAAAGAGGTATTTGAAACAATGGAATGTTTCAAATACCTATTTTTTCTTACGCATTAATGTAAATATATTTATGTAACCATGAAATTTCCAATTAAAATAAAAAATAAAAAAAATGTAAAATAAAAATAAAATGCTCGCCTCTCTTCCAAAATCAATTCTGCCATACGGACCTATGGGGCTTAGGAAGTTAAGAGTCGAGTAATTTCGGTTAAATAGCTCCTAACTCGACTTAGGAAGTTTTTTCCCACCAATCGGAGACTGATTACGTCAGACCTTCCGTGATAGGGCTAGAGGAGAGCCCTCGGCAGTTAGCAGATTGTAAGTCTAATATTTACGGCAAACAGCGCTCGGGAAACGCGTCAAGTTTGGCAAGAAGTTTTATTTTATTTGGGATAAGTGGTCGGGCAAACATGCACATTAGATCAGAATCAATGTAGGTACTCGTATTAGCTCTAACAATATTACTATATAGAGTGATGTATCGCATAACGTACTTAATTCGTTTCTCGAGCAAATTCGTTGAGTGAAACAAGTTTTTCCATATGAATAAATCGAAAAGAAATCTAATAAATCTCCATAAGTAGAGCATATGGGTTATCACTTTTCATTTATGTAAATAATTTAGATAACAATGGTTATATATGATACAGTGCATTATGCACCACTGAATGCAATAAACGATAGAAAGAGAGTAACTCACGGAAAAAAACCTAGAAAAATTTAACTGAAAAATAAATGACCTAAGGATGACCAGTCCCCGACAGTATTTTTCTTAAGTTTGCTGAAAAACCACTTATATTTATTATGACCCCTCTGAGATTGGAACCCGACACCTTTCGCATTTGACCTGGCGCAGCACAACTGCCAGCCGAAGCTGTTCCATAGTTTAAATAGATTCCCCCGGATATTTACATCTAAAGTCCGTATATGTTTTCATTTGTATAAATACGTGGTTGGTAATAAATTTAAATTGTTAAAAGTGAAAAAAATGTCCATAGAACCGTAAAGAACTCTTCTTAATCTTTTCAATTACTCCTCGTTCAACCTTACATTCCTTTCTTATCTCTTCGTTTTTTGTTGTTTGTTTTTGTTTAATTTTCAAAGAACACATCTAAAATATGTTTAGTTTGATTCTCATTATATTTTTATATAATACGTGTAGTACTTTGACTATAATGTTCATTTTATAAGAAATTGCGGTCGAGGAATCGTGAAGGAAGACTCTCTAGGCCTCATTCATTAGACATAATCAATAATGATTGTTTGATCTTCAAAGGGATGGGGTTTCACAAATTCTACGTAAACGGATAAATAATATTGGAAAAGAGAAATTCAACATTCAACAAGGCCACAATACAAAAAATTGAGAGCAAATCCATAATAAGTTCGAAGAATTATATAAGTAAATATATATATATATATATATATATATATATATATATATATATATATATATATATATATATATATATATATATATATATATATATATATATATATATATATATATATATATATATATATATATATATATATATATATATATATATATATATATATATATATATATATATATATATATATATATATATATATATATATATATATATATATATATATATATATATATATATATATATATATATATATATATATATATATGTCCGCCTCCGTAGTGTAATGGTCAGCACGCTCGGCTACCGTTCTGGAGGTCTCGGGTTCGATTTCCAGAGGGTGTCTTATAAATAGAAGTGATTTTTTCACTTCAGTATTTATTCAGTATTACCCTGGTCTGGTACCTGAAGTGGAGGGCTGATCACCTTGCCTTCGTGTGTTTACAATCATGATAATATTGCGTTTATATGATGCAGTGCCCTATGCACCATTGTGGTGCGGATAAGGGTTCGAATATACATATATGTGTGTATGTGTGTGTGTGTGTGTACTCTGTTCACAGTAAATATCCTTTAAGAATCTTTTCGTTTCTGAAAAACATATTGAAATATTGTTTAATTTCTCGTATGAAAAAATATAAAGAATTATTGAAAAGTTAGTACGCTTTATGACAGTGCATTCTACAGTATGGGATTATTGGTTAGGGCAGCATGAGCAATGTATTATTAATTCGTATTATTTTTGCAAAAAAATCAGTTAAAACAATTTCCCAAACAATCCGTACATATGCATGTCCAGTCTGATGATGTCGGTAACGACGAAACCCGGTCGCTAGTCAAATAAAAATAATATGGAAAAGCTAAGAATATTGGTTTTAATCTAATAATATATTAAAAACGCAATTCCATCACGAAGTGTCAGTGGATAATATAAATCTATTAAAAACATACACATATTTTTTTAAATATATTTTTATATAAGAATGAAATATAATTGCGCAAACTGCTTCCATTATCCTTTGAGTAATAAAAAAACTACGTTACTATACAAAAAGTTTTTCATTAATTGATAATGGAGGTGAATGGAATGGATAATAGAGGTTTGTAATTATGTGTATGATGAAATATAAATCAATAAATAAATATTCCTCAAATTTCGAGATCGTAGTGTAATCCACATAACTTTCTTCCTTTACTTTCTCATATCGCTCACTACTCTCAACAACGTCATATACCTATTAAATATCGTCAATTTTCAGTTGTTCATGTTTTCGGAATGTCCAGAAAATGAACTTTATCCCAGCAAAAGCGGCATATCTTTAACTTAATATTTACCCGCTACAGGGCAGAAAGTGTTATTTTTGCATTTTGAAGAAAAGGTATTGTTTTATTATTTTTTTTAAATATCCTAAATATTTTTCAAATTGAGAAAAAACATTATGGTTTTACCTTAAAAGATCAGTTAAACAGTGAAAAGTTCAGTAAAAGGCTTGATATTTATTTTTATTATATTTTTAAACTTCGAAAACGATCTCCTGAAAAATCAAGTTTTTGTTTTATTTATGACGTTGTTGAAAGGAGTGAGCGATATATTTGCTTGATGTGGTTTCCAATTACTTCCCAGCATCATTGGTTATTTCCAAAGCCGAAAACATGACAAAGGAATCGTGGGAGCGTCACCCGTTACCATGGATACCAAGAGGGAGGCAGACACGTGGTGATAAAGCAAACAACCTACCCCTAGTAGACATAATACAAATCTGACGATTTTTATTTTATTTTTTCATCAATTTGCTATGCTTTGAAACATTATCAATATTAAATTATTATCAATATCATCCGACATCGGATCCTTGGTAGTTTATAAGGAACTGTCGAGAGGCGGTATCATACATGATTAAAATAGGGAAGGACATGGGTACCTTAAACCTGTTTTCCGCAAAATTTTTCTCTTCAAGGTACACCTACCAAATTAAGAAATTTCAGCGGTGCATATTTACATATTAAGGTAACATATTTAACATATTATGTTAAATGCGAAATGTAAGCCTACTTAACTGAGCACACGCAATCAAATTTGGGACCAATTGTGTTATTTTCACAAAACTAGTATTTTTTCCGCGGCACACCAACTAATGACCATGGCACACCAGCGTACCGCGGCAACAATGCCGTAAACCAAGCTAGGCTACAAAATTTCGAACCTTTTTCTAGTGGAATGGAAGGCCTAGTGATGAGCCAACAGTCCGGCTTTTCCTGAGAAGTTTTACGTGGTTTCCTCCCAGCAATGAGCAAATGCTGAGAAGTTGCTGATTGGACCACACTAGATTATCCCTCCTGTTCCCAACACAGATTAAAATAAAACATATTTTTTAAGATAGAAGAAACGAAAATCTACTTAATGATCTATAAACCTTGTATATAAACAAGGTAAGTAATTAATGCAACTGTCATCTAATATAAAAAATAATATAAAAAATACATAAATATTATCAATGTTATAGATATCTCAACTTAATATCAATGGTTCCTGTGTTATATAAAATAAGATGGTCTGAGCATACACTTGTGTTCACCATTCTACCCATTATTGCACATATATTGCGTTTATTATTAAAATCTGTATATCGGTAGTGTAAAGGCAAAGGGGTATATCTGTCTCAGACCAAATTTTACAGGAGAGCAAAAACAAACTTGTGAAATTAAATAACTCATTTGTTTTATGCATTTTTTTTGTATATATCTTACTAAATTGAAATAAGTAATGTAACTACAACTATATCCTTTTCTAGATTATGAAATACACTATTTTAGACATTTTGTGAAACAAACTTGACAGATATACCCTTTTGTCATTACACTACCGACATGAACGAGTATATGCAATTTTCTCAGGTCCCTTCACATATCGGTAAAAACGATATGTTTAGAAATACGTATGACCATAAAGCCATCAGTTAAAAAAATAGGTTAGAAATTAATTAATTTAGCTTTTCTTTTGAACATCTTCTTTAGCCCTCCACCCTCTGGATTCGCTTTTCTGATTCTCTTGCCTCTTTGATTTTTCCAATGTTTCCAACTCAAAATTTATTTCGATTCCCAGGGGGGTGAAAATAAATATTATTGATTTAATTAAAATGTAACATTGTTTTAAAATAAATATTAAATTTATAGTGATTTTAAAACAATGTTACATTTTAATTGAGAAATGGGAAATCACTAAGTTAGTGCTTCAAATATAAGTTATATAAATATTAATTAAATTTTACCCTGGACTGGTACCTCAAGTGGAAGGCTGATCACCCTTCCTTCATGTGTTAACAATCTAGATAACAGAAGTTGCAGTTTCCTATGCACGATTGGGATGCTGATAAAGGTTTGAAGATAGAAGATATATTAATGTACTTGTGTGTGTATGTTATTATAATTTCGACGAGGACACACGCAGACTTGCCTCACAATTAGGTGAGTACTTTACTCGCTAGAGCGCGAGTCGCGAAGGGAGAATCAAATAAAAGCTCGCGTAATAAAAAGCAAGCTCGATCCGACGATAATTTGATTTCCCCCGAAAGTTGCGTCACTTTAGATACATGAAATTACTTCATGCAGCTTAATGCGGGCGGTTAGGAGCCGCTCGCTTGGAAGATTCAGTTAGATTTTCCTGAAAAGTATTGTTTCCATTATATTTCCACTCGGGAGACCCCCCCCCCTCCTCCCCACCGCTCTCGAAGCGAGTTTCAGACCGCAACGTAAATTGTTTTCAGAGGCAATCAAATGCTTTTTTCGAGTACGGAACACAACATTTATATCTGGTGCTCGATAAAATATGAGGACACCGAGTTCTTTTCAATAATTCGTATGTACATATATGTAAGTGTAAGAGTAATATGTTTATTTATATATATATATATATATATATATATGTATATATATATGTATATTTATATATATAAATATATATATATATATATATATATATATATATATATATGTTATATATATATATATATATATATATATATATATATATATATATATACATATATATATATATATATACATATATATATATATATATATTTATATATATATGTATATATATATATATATATACATATATATGTATATATATATGTATATATATATATATATATATATATATATATATATATATATATATATATATATATATATATATAGATATATATATATATATATATATATATATATATATATATATATATATATATATATATATATATATATATATATATATATATATATTTAAAAAAGTCCTGGGACTCTTTGTGATGTCCTTCAGCTCCTTCAGGCAGCCTTCAAAAGAAACTGAGAGTGCGTTTAGGACACGCAGGGTCTCAAACGCAGAAGGCTGTCTGGATATCGGACCTATACTCGGTGAAGACCAAATGCCGCCTATACAATGCCTGCATTGCTCCTGTTTTCTTATAAGGCTGTGAAACATGGCAACTTCCAAGGGCCCAGAGCAGCCGTGTACTGAGTTTTGAGAATAGGTATCTGTGAAGAATTTTAGGCGTGCATGTCCGCCTTCGTAGTGTAATGGTCAGCACGCTCGGCTACCGTTCAATATTTCCCTGGACTGGTACCTGAAGCGGAGGACTGATCACCTTTCCTTCGTGCGTTAACGATCAAGATAACAGTGCGTTTATACAATGCAGTGCTCTATGCACCATTGGGGTGAGTGAATGTGTAAATTGTAAAAAAAAAACCTTTTTTTACTACTAATATATTGTGAAATGTATATATGCTTCCATCTTCAGGTCGAAACATAAGTATCGGTTTATATTTAGACCTGAAGATGTGCATAGCTTCCGAAACTAGTCGTCATAATAAAATAAACTCAAATGGTAAAAAAAAGTGTTTTCCTTTTACAATATCATCATGGCTTACCACAAAGTGTAGCGTTCTATCCTCTCTGCCTAACCCTTCCGAAACGGCGTAATGGTAGTAGCAGTAGTAGTAATACAACTATTTTTAGTCCTTTTTTCTTACAGTCCACATTTGAGTAAATAATAAAAAATTAATTATATTTTGAACCAAATTTGGATATTATTTTTTGACATCTCATCAAAGATGAAAAAGAATATGGAAGTCTGGGCATTTACGGGGCTTACGACCGTCATAGGCTGGTTTAAGTGATCACTTTACACACGTGTAACATTCACCAATTCCACCCATTATTGACAACCACACTACTCAAATTCTTGGAAGTTCTATATATATGAACCAATTTAGAAACCTTGTTCATGAATCACTAGAACTTCACTAGAGACATCTATTGGTGAGATGTAAAGAAGCTTTTATTAAGCAGAAACTCTTATATTAGTATGTGAGATCCGAATCCTGGATATTCATATTCTTAATCCATATTCTTCTTCATCTTTGATGAGATGTCAAAAAAAAAAATGAAAATAACTCCTGTAATTGGAGATAATCCAGATTTTGTGAACAAGTATTTGGACACACTCAAAATGTTGTAAATTTGTATATTTTTTAAAGTTTGAAACGTATTTGAGTACACATAAATATGTTTCAGCTTACAACGTACTTAATGGCTCACATTTTATGTGTTTGCTCACATAAAAGGAGTTATGTTTATTTAGATAAATTACAGTTTTTCGTTTCATTAATTTTTTGTAGAGTTCGCTCAAACGAAAATATCTCTTGCTTACAAATGAATGTGTGTTTTGTATGTAGAGATATACGGAAAGGTATGGAAAGTTCTCAGGAGCTGTAGGAGGGGTATTAATAAAAAGGTAAAAAATAATGTTCTCAACAAATTATTAATTAAAGTAGTGCATTTTTTGACATCTCAACATGGATGAAAAAGAATATAAAAGTCTGGGTACATATGTTTTATGATTCCCAGGGGAGTGAATATAAATAATAATGGTTTTACACATTTATATTTATTTGATTTAAATGTATAAACCATCTAGACTGGTCCCTGAAGCGCAGGTCTTTCATACCTTCATGCAAGTAACGATCAAGATAACAGTGCGTCAATACAATGCAGTGCCCTATGCACCATTGGGTGCGGATAAGGGTGAGAATAAGATATATATATTTTTGTATGCATTTATTAAAATCACAATTTTTACATATTAAGAATATTTTTTTTGCATAGCCACCAAGCCACCTTGTGTGTCTTGTCGGTGGAGTTCTTTTTCAATCCATTTTTTATTGCTTTTAACGATTGTAACCTAACATATATTCACAAAAAAAAAGTTTATGAGGAGATGCCTGAATTTGGAAAAGAAGAGGATTATTTGTAAAAAAAATATTGGTTTGGCGGTCCCATCTCTCTGCCTACCGCTGCGGGAAACGGCGAGATGGTTAGTTAATGACTTGGTTCATTATAAATATTAATTAGGTCGAGCTACATACGACATTATCTTCCACCATTTAATAAGCTTGATCAAGTGAGACTTCAATTACAATGGAGTTTGCCGGGTTTGATTTGAACACACAAAATTAGCAATATTAATGAACGCGCGGTTGTTTCTAAATATTTATCTAAACATTACACAACGCTTCGGAAAATTAGAATCCTGGCTCGGTTACTAAATCCTTTGTTGAAAGGAATATTAGTGGATAATACGATATTACACAAGAATAATTAAACCCACAGTATATGCGATTACTGAAAATAATATAACGTAATATGATTTAAATTATCTCGCTTATAGGGAAGAAATAACTTGAAATTAAATAAAACCTCACTTTAATTTGTATAATTACATTGTATAATTTAACCAGCTTAATGTCAGGTCATATGCCCTGCAAATACTCAGACTTCTTTATTATTTTTATTTTATTTTATATTAAAGCATTGTTAACTTTGTGAAATAACCCTCTCCTTATCATTCATCATTCACTTTGTGTAATAGAACTTATGTTTTCTTTATTCTTCTTTTTCTTTGTAACGTTAATGCAATCATTAATAAAATTGCAAAAAAATCAAATGTTCGGTTTCCTATTTCGTATAAGGAAAAAATTTAATGATAATACCAAGGAATTTCGTATTTTACATATCGCTCACTCCTTTCAAGAACGTCATAAATCAAAAAACTTGATTTTTCAGGAGATCGTTTTTAAAGTTTAAAAATATAATACATTGTGTTAAAAATAAATATCAAGCCACTTATTAAACTTTTTACTGTGCAACAGATCTTTTTAGGTAAAACCTGAAGGTTTTTTCTCTATTTGAAAAATATTTAGTGTATTTAAAAAAAATAATTAAACAATACCTTTTCTTCAAAATGCAAAAACAAAACTTTCTGCCCTGTAGCGGGTAAATATTAAGTTAAAAATATGCCTCTTTTGCTGGGATATAGTACATTTTCTGGGCATTCCGAGAACATGTACAACTGAAAATTGACGATTTTTTATTTATGACGTTCTTGAAAGGAGTGAGCGATATGTTCGTAGTCAGTTAGAATTTGCATCTCCCGTCTGTTAACCCCAATACAAAAAATATATTAATCGCATAGAATCTATACAATCAAAATTTATTTTATATTGTAATTTTAGACGGATGGCTCCAAGCAATGAATTTATGAATTTACCTAAGCTCGTAACGCGTACGAACAATGCTGACCTTATTTTCCTGTATAAATATATAAATAATTATGTAGATTGCCCAGAGCTTATCACTCATCAATTTTAGAGTCCTGGGAGCATAGACCAGAAACAAATTTTTTCATTTAAAATCCCTAAAATGCACACCAAAATTAATTTTTAAATCGAGCCTGCGATATGCGCTATGTAATGCTTAGTGAAACAGACATCCATTATGTTTCTTTTAATACGTTTAAAAAATATATTGTTGATGTCTATTTGACTATTTGATTAAGAAAATTTATATTTTTTTATAAAAACATGTAATGTAAGTTTATTATATAGTTAAACTTTTATGTACATGACAGTTTATTTTTATTTTTAGAAATACTTAAGTGAAAACCTCTAATTGGAATGTATTTTTTTTTAAATTTTATTATATTATGTTATATATTATTAGATTAAAACAAATATTTTTAGCTTTTACACTTTATTGTGTAAATATTGAATAAAGTGAAAAGGCTAAAAATATTGGTTTTAATCTAATAATATATTAAAATGCAATTCCATCACGAAGTGTCAGTGGATAACACAAATATATAATGTTATTTTTGTGAAATATTATTAAGGTTTTCAATAAATAAATAAAAATATGTCAAAATGTAAAATTGACTACCAAGTAGATAACATGGAGTTGTAAACAAGTATTTGAACACCCTCAAAAATGTTGTGATCTTATAACGAACATCTATTTACAGATTGTGAGTGGGTCCAAATACGTGTTTACAAATCTGGGCTTTCTCCTCTTAGTAGCTATTTATACATTTTGACATCCCTATAATAAATAAATAAAAACTATACTTCTCTGCATTGTACGTATGTCCTTACTAGAATCAACATCACACACACACACACACACACACACACACACATACATACACACACATTCATTCATTTGCTAGAACTACACTAAATATTTTGTACTTATCTTTATGTTTCTGTGGTCCACTATAATTGGCTTGAATGATTAAAGAAAACACTTGTTTTTTACCACTTGAGTTTTATTATAGACTACATGTTTCAGAAGTATATCTTCCATCATTCAGGTCTGTATAATAACATGTTATTATACAGACCTGAATGATGGAAGTTTAACTTCTGAAACATGTAGTCTATAGTAAAACTCAAGTGGTAAAAAACAAGTGTTTTCTTTAATCATTGTAACATGTCTTACCACAAAGTTAATGCCGAAACAATAAATAAAATACAATCGGCTTGTTTGATGAATATCATTTAATTGTTTTGTTTTACATATGTTGCTGTTGTTAACCCAAATAAAAATTTTAAAAAATAATAAAAAAATGGAAGTCTAAGCATTTACAGGGCTTACGAACGTCATAGGCTGGTTAAGTGATACCTACACATACACTGACTTTACATACACACATTTTACACACGTGTAACATTCACCATTCTACCCATGATTGACAACTACACTACTTGAATTTTCGGAACTCCAAAATGTATTATAAATCTCATGACGCCTTATGCCTGAGTTCACTGAAACCATCTACGGCTGGTTTGTGAATGCTTCATTTAGCAGATATCCTAGATTTAGAGATGTACGCAAGATGCTAACAAGGATTTGGACACACCTAAAAATATTATGATAAATATAAATAACAATTTACAACAGCCCTCACTGAGTTAACAGGTCAAAAGCCATGTAAATACTTATATTTCCATATACTTCTTCATCTTTGTTAAGATGTCAAAATGGATAGATAAAACGATACAGTCGACCTAATTAACAAAAACACCTTTTCCATGTAAGAAATAATTTGGTTATTAATTTTTTATGACTAATAAAATATTACATTGCATTATTATATGAATTTAAACGACGCACATGGTTTATCATCATATGTATACTTATTTATTTATTAATTTTACATCAAGTGTGTAAATTATGTGTTTGAATTTGTGTATATGTACATATAAAATTAATGAAATAAAAAAGAGGAAAACCGAGTATGATTTGGGATGATCAAATGTTTGAAATAATTATTTGTTTGTTGTTTACCAATGTTTACTTGTTTACTTGTAATGTTTAATGTTTAATGTAATGTTAGATGTAGTATAATATTTAATATTTAATTTCCTTCCTGCTTAATCTATTATTTTATATAATACCCTTTTTTTGTTTAATCTCTGAATGTTTTTAATAGTTTTATAACATAAATGTGGAATTGTTTAATTGGCTTTTTTTCGTAACTATTTTTTGTTAATGTAATGTAATGTTTATTATTTTTAATGTAACTATTGTTTTATATCATTTTTTAAACATGTAAGCTGTACAATTCCCGAATAGATAAAAAAAAATTAATTAAATTAAAAAAAAAAAATTAAAAATAATAATAATGTTTAATTTAACAATGTTTAATGATTACTTATAAGTGGTCAGGTCAGGAGTCGGAAGGATCGACAGGAATATATGAGGAGATGCATAAATGTGGAACAGGCGAAGATTGTTTGCAAAGCAGAGTGATGTAGACTCATATTCCCTATGTCTGCATTTGTACCTAAGTAATATTCCTTGTTCCAGAGTCCATAAGCTTGCGAGCGGTAAACCTGACTATCCCTGGATACAGGATGCGCGGTGAGTCTGCCGTGCTCACGTGTCGCTTCGACCTGGAAAGGGACTTCCTTTATTCTGTCAAGTGGTACAAGGACAATGTGGAGTTCTACCGGTTCATACCGAAGCTGAATCCGGCGCATCATAGCTACAAGGTGGACGGAGTCAAAGTCGATGTAAGTTCGATCTTATAAAGTCGATGTATGTAAGTTCAATCTAATAAAGTCGATGTAAGTACAATCTTATAAAGTCGATGTAAGTTTAATATTATAAAGTCTATGTAAGCTCAATATTTTTAAGTCGATGTAAGTACAATCCTATAAAGTCGATATAAGTTCAATCTCACAAATTGCATGTAAATTTAATCTTATAAATATCAAGCATCTAACAAAATACCGTAAAACGGGGCTACTTGAACATTGATGTGTTACTTGAGCCCAGTACAAAAAAAAATAAAACTTTATTTGGTCTACAATAATGAACGTATAAGTGTCACCTGTCAGGGAAATAATGAATCATGTTGATACGTTATTGTAAACCAAATACATTTTTTTTTGTACTGGGCTCAAGTAACACATAAAAGTTCAAGTAGCCCCGTTCTACGGTAGATGTAAGTTCAATCTCATATAAATCTCACAAATTTGATGTAAGTTTAATCTGATAAATAGCTAACAAAGTCGATGTGAGTTCAATCTTATAAAGTTGATGTAAGTTTAATTTGAAAAGGATCTTACAAATCGATATAAGTTGTCTTCTAAAGATCTTTCAATGAAGTTGCAAGTTCAATATTATGATGATATTACAAAGCCGGTGTAAGTTCAATCTCGTAAATTCGATATTGGTTCCAAAAATTTAAATTGTGTGGTTGTCAATCATGTGTAGAATGGTGAATATTAAGCGTGTATAAAGTTATCAATTAAACCAGCCTATGACGGGTCGAAAGACTCGTAAATACCCAGACTTTCAGATTCTTCTTGATCTTAAGATGTCAAAAATATAACGCATATCAATTAAACTAAATGAAACCAAAACATTTACTTATGACAAAATGATTTTTTATTTGACATCTCAACAAATATGAGGAAAAGTTTTGATATTAACAGGGTTTTTTTTTATGTTTTATTCTATATTTTAAGTCGATTTTGGCCATATTTTACAAACACGCAGTACCTGAAGCACCATTTCATGCTGAACTTTAAGGAGTGATTCATTCATTTGAAATTTATAATTTAATTTACCACGAAACTTGAGAGAGGCATGGTAAGAACGAATACGCCTTAAAATGGAGTTATGTGAAGGAATTAAGTTAACTGTTTAAATTCAATAAGTTGCTAAGAATAAAGCGCTTATCCTGTAATCCTTATTGATGGCTATATTTAAATGAGTCTAATTTTAATTATTTCCCTTAGAGACAGTTCATTAATTTTAATTATTACATAATGAAATATAGACCAACCTAGATGCACTGAGAATATTTATTTATAAGTTACTTTCATCCTTCTTTTGCTAATTCTATGCTTTCATATATAAGGGTTGGAATCAGGACTCCATTGTGCAATGCCAATTTCGCTGTTGCTGAAATGTGTGAAGATATAAGGCAAAACGATGTATGATAGGTGTCAGAATGGTGATTTAGGGAAATAATACAAAGCTGAGACAAGCTTTATCGATAAAATTAAGAAAGTAGTATTTTGATGGTTTGGCCATGTGAATAAAACTGAGTGAATTTAAAAAAAACAATATTTTCAGACAAATATGGCTAGTAATAGAATCAGAAGAAGGCCGAGGAAAGCTTGGAATGATTAAGTATTTTAAAATACTTGGTCAGATCAGGAGTAGGAATAATCGGCGGTTATGTATGAGGAGATGCATGAATGTAAGAGAAAAGAAGATTGTTTGCAAAGATTTGATCAGATTGTTGTTACGTTCTATTCTCTCTGCCTACCCCTGCATGGAAGCGGTGAGTTGGTAGGTTAGCTTAGGTAGATGGTAGGTATGCAATTGTTCGCTCGTTACTACAGTATGGCATTATTGGATGGGAAGGACCTTACAACAACGCCTTGAACCCTATTGAAACAGTTCAGAGAACAATAATTAAAGTAATTTTAAAAAGAAAATAAACTAATCCAACAGAATTATTGTTTTCAATATTCAAAGTCCCAAAAGTAGAAACAATTTTTAAAAATTGCTATTCTCGAACTATTTAAGGGTGAAGATTACTTAAATCTATGTAAATAAAAATTCATCTTTGAGATGAAAACATTATTTTTACAATACCAAAATGCAAAACCAAACAATTCCAACAGAACTTTAAATGTTTAGGAACTAAGTATTTACATAACCTTATACAGACATAAAAAAAAATTGATGACTTTAAAATGCTAAAAAAGAAATTAAATGAATTTTATATTTAGCTCACTCCTTTTAACAACGTCATATATCAAAAATCATCAATTTTTAGTTGTGCATGCTTTCGGAATGTCCAGATAATATACTATATCCTAGCAAAAGCGGCATATTTTCAACTAAATATTTACCCTTTACAGGGCAGAAAGTGTTGTTTTTCATTTTGAAGAAAATTTATTTTTTAATTATTTTTTTAAAACATTCTAAATATTTTTAAAGGTTTAAAAAGATCTCCTGAAAAATCAAGTTATTTTAAATTATGACGTTGTTGAAAGGAGTGAGCGATATGTCAATCTAAGATAGAAAAAAACACGAAAAAAATATAATAATTTCAATAAAATAAAATTTTATTACCAACAAACATAACTTAAAAGTATAAGTCCTTCTCCAAACACAAGAACTCAGTCCTTTTATTGGAGAGAACTGAGTATTTAATATTTAAGATTGTACGTAGAAATGTTCAGAAAATGAAATTTAATTATAAAAATTAAAATAATAAATAAAAAAGCTTGTTAGTTTGTTTTTTTTTTGCTTTCGTTGTGATAAATTAATTGCGTTTTATGAACACTTAAATTAATTATCTTTTGGTGATGAGAATTCTGCAGAAAAACTTTGTGAAAGGAAGAGATCACTACCGGCAAAAGGAAGAAAACCGACTGTGATATATAGTCTGCGAAGACAGTAAATTGCGTATTTTAAAATAAAGCGCTTTTAAGAAAAACACAGTTTTATAAATTATGAAATCTCTCACTACTTTCAAAGGTGTATTCTAAAAGTGGAAAATATAAAACCTTGGACAAGTTCTTGATCAATGGGGTCTTAGTGAATCATTGGAATGGGACATCTAATACATCGATCACCAGAATTGGACTTACCCCATGGTTTATGGTGTTGAACGAACTCTCTTTCCCAAAATAATTCCTTCAACCTTTTCGCTTTATAACCCCATAGATTCTCGAAAAAGGATTTTCTAGTTAGATAAAGGATGCTACACATCCTGAAATTTCAATCCATGAAAATTACTATTGGTTAGTTACCATCAATGTTTTAAGAAACACCATTAAAAAATATATCAACCTTTTAATTAGATTTAAGTTTTTTCCTAACATTTTTTGATGGAACTGTAGTTTATAAAATAAAATATCGGTATTTATTTTTTTCACTTGTATTTTGTTTGACCAGTGATCAGGTTTTGCTATTGCTGACATTATCATACTGGTGGTAAGCTAGACGATACTCGATGCTACAATATTTATATACACAATATGCACAAATTATTTAAAATCATGGTTTTCAACCCCTGCCTTGTTGTGTTTTTAACAATAGGTATATTATAATTATAAATACATTTAATTTATGGAAAAGTTTTATTGAGTTTACGTTTAATTTCATTTATTAAATTTAATTTTAATAAATAGATCATAATAACAGTTCCAGAGTCCCCACATATTATTTATATTTACAAACAAAAAAAATCTACCTTGAAATTTCTTGACAATAGTTTCGTGAAATAAAAAGCAATTCTACTAAAAAAAACATTTTTCAAACCAGCCATAGGTGGCTCCAGCGAACTCACACGTAAGCGTCATGATATTTCCGATATTTAATTAAAAAATGTAAAAGTGTCAGTCATGGGTAGCATCACTGAACCAGCCTATGTCAGGTCGTTAGCTCTTTAAATGTTCAGATTTCTTTATTCTTCCTCATCCAAATTGATATTTCAAAATGTAAATTAGGCAATTTAAGATTTCGGGGTATTAATTACGAATATAAGCGTTTTTATTTGTACAGATAATTTGTCCGTTTCAAAGGAGAGATAATTGATAATATTGCAGAATTTTAATGTCATATCATATCATACCTCGATAGATTTCTTCGTCTATGTTTAGTTATCAATAAAAAAAAACTTGGTTGAAATGTGGTTTCTTCAAAAAGCGCGCTTATTTGTCGAAATGATAGAGCATTTAATATAACGTAAGATGTAATTCCAATTTCGGTGAAATTCTTGGTGAAAATATTTATGAAATTTCTAACGAATTCAACATTCTTCCATCCCTTAGAAGTAGATTTATTACATAAATAAAAATAGAGGTTTCATCGTTTCCAAAGCATGATATTTTTTAACATACGTAGGTACGCAATAGACTTTAATTTCATTTTTGACATATCAATATAGATTAATACAAATAGGGAAGTGTGTGTATTTACAGGTATTCTACATATCCTCTCATATGCTGGTAACGTGATCACTTCACACACGTGCAATATTCCCAATTCTACCCATGATAAAAAATTAAAAATAAATAAAATGTATACCATACATACCTCTCATTAAATGCAAACAGCATTATAAATTTAAAGTGGAATCAATACAGTTTTATAATATGGTGTACGGAGTGCGTGGAAGTTTTTGGCATCGTAAGGGAAATGTTATTAACTATAACCTTACTCTGAGTATTTCAATGTTTAAGAATAATTACAAAAACCCTGATGGTGACAAGTTTCTTGTCGAAACCGGTTGGACAAAGTGTACCAATAAAAAGTGGTTTAAAACAAAGTAGTTTTATTTTATAAATTTTATAAAATGTACCACAAAATATCTGCGAAAACATTCAAGAAACAATCCAGTTTTATTTACAACATTTTTAGTATGTTCAAATAATTGTTCACAAATCTGGGTTTCTCCACTTATGTAGGAGTTATTTTTACATTTTGACATCTTAATATAGATAAAGGAGAATACGAATGTCTGGAGATTTACAGGGATTTTAATCTGTCAGGTTGGTTAAGTGATCACTTTACAGACGTATAATATTCACCATTCTGCTCATGACTGACAACCACATCACTTTTTGGAATACATATGTATATATATCATCAATCTCATGACGCTTTATCATTTAGTTCACAACAGTCATCTATGGTTGAACTGAGAAAGCTTTTATTAAGCAGAGACCCTTTAATTCGGATGTATGTAATACAGATTATTTTGAGTATTGTGTTATTACGTGTTTTTTTGTACACTGTTTAAAGTTTGCATATTTTTAATGTTTTTCAACAAATGATTATAATTAAATAATTACTAAAAAAAACTAACTAACCATCACACCGCTTCCCCGCAGGGGTAGGCAGAGAGAATAGAGCACCACACCACTCTGTCCTTGCAAACATTATTCGCCTCTTCCACGTTCATGCATCTCCTCATACATACCCGCCGATGGTTACGACTCCTAACCTGACCACTTTCAAGTATTTGGCATACATAATAATAATTACTACAAACCAGAAATGAATTATTTCGTAAAATATTCAGTGTTTTAAAATGGTTCCATACCGAAAAATTTTGAGAAACACTGCTCTAATTAATTATTATATATCATTGCAAGGATGTGAGTGATTAAATGCAAAAATGTTCCTGGCAGAGTCCTTTATTTTTAATACGATGATTTCTTATCCAGTTCTAATTACCTAAAAGCTTCTAGATTCGATAAAAATACATATTTAATCTCAAGTCATTCCAATTTCGTTTGTATCTATAAAAGTAAGCAAGGAAACACTCGTTTAATGAATATAACACTGCTGAATGTTGATATAAGGGAAGAATATTGGAGCTTAAGGAAGCTGAGATAAGCATTATCGATAAAATTAAGAAAGGTGTGTTGATATACTTTGGACACGTGAATCAAATGAGTTGAAAAGGAAAAGTTAATCAGTTTCTCAGAATAATGTTGTTAGTAATAGAATCAGAATTTATGTATTATTTCAAAATAGATAAAAATAATAATAACAAACAAAATGTATGTAAAATGAACTCCACAGACATGACACATAAGGTGGTTTGGTGGGTCTCTCCAAAAAAATAGTATGTAAATTGTGTTTTTTAATTTTATTTTTTTTTTGTGTATTCGTAAATACATATTTTTTACATAAATGATATTAAAAACAAAAGAAAAAGACCGATGAAAACTTGCCCTAATCAAATATTTTAATTTCATTGATTGATTCGGCAGTCACTTTGTGGTAAAATCTATCCATTTTTAATTAATGTTTCACTTAGTTAATACCACTAGTGGTATTTACAAAGTGAAAAATTAATTAAAAGCAAATATTTTAAATATATGTATATGAGAATGATAGGTGAGGAGTCGGAATAATTGACGGATATGTATCAGAAAATGCATGAAAGTGAAAGAGATTTTGCGAAAGTTTTCAAAGACAGATTGGTATGGCGTCCTATTCTCTCTGCCTACCCCTTCGGGAAGCAGTATGATGATTGGTTAGTTAGTTAGTTAGTTATGTGTATTTACTGATTCATTTCAAATTATGAGTGGTTCTGTCAAAGGTTTTTTTCCATTCCTCATCTTTGATTCAAATTTTAATTGCACTCCTGTGTAAATGTACCTACAAAACATCCCCTGTGGCTTCAAATACAAAGGACCACTCTGTCAACTCATTAATTAAGGGTAGCAACTGGCAAACTGGTTTTATTCCTGATGTAGTAAGAAGGAATTATTAATTCTGAGAAATTATCAATTATCTCTCCTTAGTAACTCACATCTTACCAATACAAATAAAAATACTAGTGTTCATAGTCCAAAATCGAAAATCTTCTTAAGTTACATTTCGACATCTTAACAAAGATGAAGAAGAAGATAGAAGTCTGGGTACATACAATGCTTATGACCTTTCATGGGCTGGTTAAGTTATCACTTTAAACAAGTGTAAATTCACCATTCTACCCACGATTGACAATCACACTACTAAATTTTTTGGAACTCATGATTCATACGTCGCTACGTGTACAAGTTCGTGGCAGTATTTATGGTTGATTCAAGTTAGTTTTATTGATCATAGACCCTTTTAAATATATGCAATTCGTAACAAGGAACATCAGTAGAAAAATTAAAACCTATAATATTTAAATACTGCTTTAAAATATATAAATATTTTTCTTTATCTTTACAGAGCTTTCAATCTAGAGTGCTTTCGGAATCAATGATTCGTTGATCTTATTTTGTCTGTCCAACTTGTGGGAGTTATTTTTCGTGACCGTCTTTATTTCATGTCTCCACATACAAAGAGCCAGTGAACTTTTTAAGTTATTTATTTATTTTTTTTATTCCAGCATCATAATTCAGATGACCAAAAGGTGACATTAAAAGGACTGACGTTGCGGTCTTCTGGAGTATATCGATGTGAAGTATCCGCGGAAGCCCCAAGTTTTGCATCAGCTCAGAAAGAAGGAAGACTGGAAGTTGTATGTAAGTCAAAGTTGTTTTTACGCTAACAATATGTGCTTTTGCTGTTGCGGATCTGATGGCGCGGAATGCTCTTCTACCAGTGGTTAGTGTGAGAATAAAATTATCCTTAGAAAAAAGAAAAAAAAACGCATGTGTTTGCTAAATCATTTCCACGATCTCTTTTCCGCCAATTCAATCACAGTGACGCACCCTTGAGGTAGTCTTCTTCTTCTTCTTCTTCTTCATCTTGTTGCAAGCCTTGTGGCCTGTTTGTGTTTGCCTTGTGGCCTGTGCTTGAGGTAGTTTTTTTTATGAAAATGGCGCCATATAAACTATCCAAAATTATTATAATTATGCTGTTATTAAGAATCACTCAATAGTAGCACTAGGATTAAAAGTCACAGAATTTTCAATACACCGCCATACTAGTATATATATTTATATCAACTTAAATATTTTGAGTGTGTCAAAATCATTGTTCACAAATCTGGGTGAGTTCATTTAGGAGTTATTTATATTGACATCTCAACACAGATGAAGAAGAATATAGTTGTCTGGGTTTGATTGAGATTAATAAGATATTCTCATGAACAGATAAAAATTCCAACTGTATTTTCACCTGTTAATGGGAATATCTCTACAGATAAATTCAAGCACCGTACGGTGTTAGAAAATGATGCGGAATGCATCAAAACGCGTATCACAATAGATTTTGAGAAAGAGTGGTATTTTTTAAGTAAAACTTAAATTAAAAATGGATAGATTTTACCAAAAAGTGATTGCTAAATCAATTTATGAAAAAAAAATACAAACTTTAAAGACTGACAACTGTACCTCTCTTACTACAATATTGCTTAATACTTTTGTGTTCATATTTAGATCTACCAAAGGAAGGACCACACATCTCTGGTCAAGAAGATTTATATCAAACTGGGGACATGCTACTTCTAAACTGCACCTCAGGACGATCTCATCCTGCAGCCATTTTACAGTGGTTTCTAAACGATGAAAAGGTACAAACACTGCACTTTTGTTTGTGTGTCTTAAGTGTCTCAATTTGATATGAAACGGAATATTACCGTCTGGTACTTCAGTTAGCGTGATAAAACGATGATTGGCTTGGATTTGCTTATACTTTTGGCCGTCTATGTTTTTTAGATCATAAATCCAGATGACCTGGTGGAATACAGGCCACTGGTCCATCAGTACGGGCTGCTGACGTCCATGCTGGGGCTAAGCGTGCAGCTGCGGCCGAAGCACTTCAGCGGTGGGCCCCTTCGCGCACGATGCACGGCGCACATTTCTCCCATGCTGTGGTCCGCCAAGCAGGAGTCAGTTCTTGAAAGAGCGGCGCCGCTGCTGGACAATAGAGAAGCCCTCATCTTAGGTTTGTACCACTCGTATAACCTTTCTCTTAGTGATCATCCAAAAATTACACGTGATCTGATGGGGATACTGAAAGACCCTAGTTCATGTTTGTATGGATATCGTAGTACGCAGCTTGTAACTCGCTGCCAGCTGAGTCACAGATTCCACGTCTTTCCCAGCATGTCGCCAAGCGCTTTTCGCCCGTTAATACACAACTCTCACGAGGTAAAGCGCACACGTGTACTGTCAACTACCGGGTCATTGAAAAATAATGCAAAATTTAAAAAAAACTGTTACTCAAAAAAATGCTAGGAGTAATTCAATGGTTTTTGATCTTAAAATGTATAGAAAAATGCGTAGTATGTTATGAACATACTAAACGAAGAAGAATATTTTTTTTTAATAACTGTTATTTTAAATGTTGGCATTCTTTTTTGATGACCTGTATTATCTCAAGAAAATAAATTCCCAGTTAACATTTAACTTATTTCTTTTTTACAGTAAAAAGTGGATGTTCACAACGGTACAAGACATCAACAGGAATAATTTCAACGTTAGTAATTATAGTGTTGGTAATAACATAATTATTCGTTCGGACACATCGATTTCCCGAATAATTGGAAAAAACCGACCTACAGAGTACACCGATATAGACATGTCAGGTGCAAAATAGGTATATGTAGATTATTTATGTATTATATTGATATAAATATAGGGTAAAAAGTAAAGTTATTGGCACCTTCAGTTTGATAAATATTGGCAATTAATATTCTACAAACAAATGGTATTCAACGGCGTTAAAAGTACAAAATCATTTAGATACATTTCATTATATGTATATATATCTTCTGGCGATGTGTCTGATGAAAGGCAGACAAACATAGTCTACGTATGTTAAGAAATATGCCTTTTATAATAAACCATCGCGAATTGTTATACATACTCGTACCTAGGAAATTTGTCAGTTCTAGTAGATTGACGAAAATATTGTCGCAATCAAAATGTTGGTGGATTTCACGGACATATTTGTTTTATTAAAAATGTTTGCTGAATTTAACGATTGAAATGTTTGTCGGAGAATTCCGAGGATATATCACTAACCCCACAACATAAATTTATCTTACTAATATCTTCTTCTAACTTAAAATTTCATTCAAAAATATGTTACACATCCAATAAAAACCACATTTTAAAAACATAATTAATGTGGTTATTTGATAAGCAAAAATATTTATTAAAAAAATATTGCTGAAAAGTGTTTTTTTCAATAAAAAAGGAATTTTTTAAAATTACAACATGTTTTGAGTTACATATGTGATATGAAATAACATTCTTATTAGTAAGCAGGAGGGCCAATAATTGGGTGGTGCCAATGACTATCCATTTTCCCTTGTATAAAAAAATGTGATGTATGTATATGATGAAGAAATTGTTATGGAAAATTAAAATAATTTTCATGTGCGTGAAAATATTGATATCAGATAAATTGTAAATTTTAAGAATTATCCCTAAAGGGTGGGCTTGTGTTAATTGATGAACGTTGCATATCATTATTTATTAAAATACATTCATTTGACCATATAATTTAATAATTTGTCACAAAGAAATACCATAAGTTTATTTTTTTTTAAATATCGATAATTCCAACATATATGAAGAAGAATATGGAAGTCTGGGTGTGTACAGGGCTGACGACCTGTTATTACTTTATAATCGTTAACTTACTATTGACTGTTACCTACTTCTACTACCATCACGCCGTTTCTCTGCAGGGGTAGTCAGAGAGGATAGAACACCTCAATCGTCTGTCCTGACATACACTCCTAGCTTTCTTTACAACCGTGCATCTAGTCGTAATAAGTATTTTTTGGCCGTCCTCCCCTTTGCATTTGACAAATATACTTTCTTGGTCACTCTCTCGTTATCTATTCGCTCCACACGTCCAAACTGCCTTAAATAACTATTCTCAATATTTTTATTCATCCCTAGTACAGTCTTACACATTCGAAATGAAACAAGACTTCCAAATTCTTCGTCATCTATGTTAAGATTATAAATACAGATAACTCCTAAGGGAGGAGATGAACCCATAATTTCCGACATACGAATGATCAGTTTTTTATTGATTTTTATTCGATTTTGTTCCATGTATATACAAAATATACAGGGTGGTGCAAAATTAATCACCCTTTCTGAAGATGTTATGATTTTTGCAAATGGCGTCATACGTATCATATTTGTCATTTGTAAACTAGACAGCTGCAGTATATAAACACATTTAGAGTGGCATAAAAACAATCATCCAATTTTTATTTAATAAAAAAATATTTTTAAGTAATGAAAATCTGTATTTGGATCTTTACATTTTTTTCTGTTACTGTGGCTACCGTCACTGTTGATATATATTTGTGTCCGTTTTATACGGCAACTACAATTTGCTTGTATACTGCAGCTGTCTAGTTTACAACAGCCAAATTTGATTGACGTACTATACTATTTGCAAATTTGTAGCATCTTCCGATAGGGTGATGAATTTTGCGCCACCCCGTAAAAATAAATATATTTTAAATTTACGGTAGGTAAGTAGGGAATAATTTGACATTTTCGACATACTGCATTTCGGAGTTGCGCATATTTGTGTTGTTAATAAGATGTAAATAAAAAAAAGTACGTAATTAGTTTGTACATATTCAACCTTCTTTTCTATTTCTTTCTTTTTTCTTTTTCTCAAAAATAAATGTGCCCTCTCTTTTTATTTCCATATTGAGAACATTTTTGTAAAAAAAAAAATTATGCACAATTTCTTCTTTGAATGTATTAATATTGTATATTAAATATGAATAAAACTTATATGTGTTCAAATGTCTTTTATTTACATGCCTTATATGTAAATATATATATATATATATATATATATATATATATATATATATATATTTATATATATATATATATATATATATATATATATATATATATATATATATATATATATATATATATATATATATATATATATGTGTATGTATATAAATATATATATATATATATATATATATATATATATATATATATATATATATATATATATATATATATATATATATATATATATATATATATATATATATATATATATATATATATATATATATATATATATATATATATATATATATATATATATATATATATATATATATATATATATATATATATATATATATGTATATATATATATATATATATATATATATATATATATATATATATATATATATATATATATATATATATATATATATATATATATATATATATATATATATATATATATATATATATATATATATATATATATATATATATATATATATATATATATATATATATATATATATATATATATATATATATATATATATATAAACGCCACAGAACTGTGAATGCCGCTCTACTCTCTCTGCCTACTAGATCAAGTTGAAACATTGCATTATCAAGTAGGTACCTATGTCAAGTACATGAATATGGAGGAGATATGCTTATATCACTTGTTTTTTATGCCTATTTACTGTATGTACATTTATCCCTACATGAGAAATTATCACTTTAAAAAAGCGATTTTTTTTATTATTTACAATAATACTACAATTTCAAACTATTTCTCTGAGCCTGAGCGGCTCATTATTAGAAATAGGTATCAAATTATTGTAGAGTGGGTTCGAACCGAGAAACTCTGATTATAAATAAATAAATTATTCAACAGCACTTGATGTTTACTTAGCGAAAAAGCCGTAAATCAATTCTGTTGTGATTTTTAGCATAATTGTATGCTTTTCTAGTACCCTGCTGCGTTGGTAATCTAGGAGACAATAACTTCCCCTATATTCCGGAGGAGCATAAATAATAACTCTACAATCCCAGTTCTAACCCCTTCCTGCCTTCCTGTCAGTGCAAACCTTGTCCTGTAATTAATAAATATTGAATATGCCACGACAATGTGTTCCGGTCAGCTATAATGCATACTGAATATCAAGCACTTGGCTCCATCTACTATCTCAGTGATTCTAAAACTGTTATGGTTTTGAATCCTCTATTTATATTCATTGTTGATTGTATTTATTGTTTCGGCATTCACTTTGTGGTAAGACATGATGAAATTTTAAAAGAAAAAAACTGTTTTTTTTACCACTTGAGATTATTTTATTATGACGACTAGTTTCAGAAGCTATACTTCAGGTCTAAATATAACCTAAACAAAATATTTAGTTTATATTTAGACCTGAATATGTAAGCATAGTTTCTGAAACTAATCGTCATAATAAAATATATTCAAGTGGTAAAAAAACCAGTGTTTTTCTTTTACAATTTTATTCCCAATTGTTTTGGCATTAACACTATTGAATGGCATGATGAAATTATAAAAAAATCTTTTGTTTTTTATTTGTTTAGTATTATATTTTGTTACGACTAGTTTCGGAAATTACTGATGCTTCTTATGCTATAGTTTTTATTTAATGTATGGACGATTTGAGCAGCCTTTTTATTTAGCAGAGACCTTTTAAAATGTATGCAAGATTGTAACCGAATGATTTTACATACTGAGGAACGACGGAAAACATTATTAGCAGTTTTAAACAAGCTAATAATTTGACAAGGTTTTATAATCAAAACATTTTTGGGTGTATTAAAATGTGAAAATAACTCAAACAAGGTTTTGTATACACCCAAAAAAAATGTTAAACTCCATTTTATGTTTGAAAAACAGTATAATCTAAATCTTATGGTTCCAGCTCAGTTTAAAATAGTTTCTAACTGTTGGAAACTCTACTATGCAACCAAAAATCAGTAAGCATAAGGATCTAATGAAATAACGACTTGTTCAAAAGAAGTCGTTCATTAATTCGTTTTTTTTAATACGATCATTTAATGCACTGGTTACGATTTCTCGAAAGGGTAGAGTATAAATTTTGTCTACTCATGTATAAATCAATACTTAATATGGCTCCAGAGTATCTAAAAGATCTGTGTATGCTAGACGAATCGGTTAACAGACATCTCACGGTCGGCTAAAACTCCTATGGGTAAAAAAAGAGCTTATTAGCTAGCAAACAGCGCACTTAATTTAGCGAGCGTGCCTTTGCTGATAGCGTGGAATGCTCTCAGACAAATGTATAGAAAATCGTAGTATGACAGAATCAATGGAGATATTATAAATGGCTGAACATGTGAAAAATGAAACGATAAAGAAGTTCTTTAAGGTGGTGTGGATATGTGGAATGAATGGATTTCGAGAGAATGACTAAGAAAGTATATTTAGCAAATTCGATAAGAATGTGCCCAAACCCATAGTTTGGGCACCATTGCTTCTACTATATTATGTAAATTGTACAAATTGTACATTGGTATCAGCAGTCGGAAGCCCTCTAGTGTCTTAATGAACGCAACCAAAATCGTTATTTTTGTTTGATTTAAAGTTTTATTCTACAATTATGTCAAACGTCAAAGCTTGGTTAGTTCTTATTCATCAATTTGATTTTTAGATTTATTTTTATGATTTGCTAGATGTGTCCGACCACGCGTTACTGTGGCTTAGCCTGGTTAAATGGAAAAGAAAGAAAACATTTTCAAAATAATTTTTAAAAAACTAAAACTTACATACCACCATGCCACTTTTCTTCAGGAGTAAGCAGAGAGAATATAACGCTGCACTAAACAAACTTTGCTTACACTTTTCTTCCCTTCCACATTCATTCATTTCTTCATATATACCCGCCAATTATTTCAGCTCCTGATCAAGCCAAGTTTTCTTCTGCTTCTACTACAAACCACATTCGCCTCGTAAATTTATTTTTCTATTCTTTCTTTCACTCATTCGATTCACATTCTCAAACCATCTCAACAGTCCTTTATTTTTTGTCGATAATGCTTGTCTCAGCCATTTGACATTTTTAATGTGTTTTATTTTACAATGGTTGTGAAGCAATGAAAAATATTCAAAATCTATGAAAGGATAATGCAATCGAAAACATTTACATAAAACGCTTTATGTCAGGAACTGTCAAGAAAAATGCTGTCTGTCATAAACTAAGCTTATTATTGATACTGTAAATAAATGCACCATATGGCGCTGTTATTGCGGTTAAACAAAAGTTTTTTTTTTTTAAAAGCATTTCTTTTCTAAAATATGTAGGAAAAAACGTCGTGTTTGATTGAATAAACGACTTTCCTTTATTAATTTCATTAATTGATTCAGCAGTCCTTTGTAATAATATATAAATATTATTACAAAGGACTGCTGAATCAATTAATGAAATTAATAAAGGAAAATCGTTTATTCAATCCTTAATCCAAAATTTCAATTAAAAATAGATAACTATTTTTAATTGAAATTTTACTTGGTAAATATCACTATTTCTTAAAATCTATTGCTGTATTTCGATCTAAAAAGCCTTGACCAGTAAGTGCACAGTTTATCCTAAATAAATAATGTGTTCATGTATAATTCAGCTTTTTTGTCATTAATTTTAACGACGCGAAAAAGCTCCTATACTCCTTCATAAATATGATTAACGGACATATTCCGCTATCGCTATAAACAATTTGTTAATAAAAGAAAAAAAGCTGATGGCCGAAATTTGCGGAATGATTCTCCGCAACAATAAAAAGGGTCATTAAAAATACATACGCCTTTCGTTAAAAACACCGATTTATCAAAAAGGCGATTGTCCCTGAGCCTAAGTAAAAGTCGTAAATCTTGAATATTTATGGCGAAATTGGTGTCAACTTTTAGTGCTAGCTTTACACTAAGTGAGAGCCGTTATAGACACACATTTATACGTAAATAAGGGTTATTCGTAGCTGTAGAAAAACTTGACTGCTTTAAATTATTGCTCCGATAATAGTTTCGAGTTCAAAGATACATTTTAAAGCACAAAGTTACTAAACGTTCTGATTTTGGGCGAGGCTCCAGCGGTCTCCTAAGTTCGCCGCATTTCGCAAAATATTCATAAAGAGTCATAAATTGAGATGACATATTTGTCGTTTTATATGAAAGAAGATGTACATAAGTCTGAGCTTGAGATGAAACATATATGGTTTTATATAAAGAAGAATTTGGAAGTCTGACTATCCCAGGGCTTACGAACTGGCATTTGGGTAGCTTTAATGATTACTTTATACATTTGTGTGTCGTACACTATTCAGCGCGTTATTGAACATCCATATTGCATTGATTTTTAGAACTTGTATATATGCAATGGCCTTGGATCCTTTTGACTTAGAAGAATGGATGATTGATCAGTTGAAAATTTTGTCCACATTTGTATATAAAAGTGTATATACACCTGACTCCATTTGAAATATAGATGGCAAAAAATACACAAAATGACAACTATGGTAGTCTGAACATACAAGTGTTTTCTTAACCTGGCTTAAGTGATCGCGTCATGCACTTGTTACACGCTCATCATTCTGCCCAACATTGACCATAATATTTCATTCATTTTCTGACATGTAAATATACAAAAGTCTTGGATACTTTCACATGTTGGTACCAATTCAATAGATTTTGAAATTTTACTAATTTTGACGGTATCTGTTGAAAAATTTGCTAAGAATTTAAATTTAAAAAATAAAATATATTTAAATATATATATATATATATATATATATATATATATATATATATATATATATATATATATATATATATATATATATATATATATATATATATATATATATATATATATATATATATATATACATATATATATATATATATATATATATATATATATATATATATATATATATATATATATATATATATATATGTACATATATAGCTCATACTTCCATCCTCTTTCATGTAAACGATTGATTTTTCATCCAAAATATGTTTTCTCACATTTGGTTTTTGATCATTCGAAATCCAAGAACTCGTCAATCAAAGAACATCTAGGATTTCATGTAATACAATACTGTTAATAGGGTTG